>NC_135709.1:10984492-11285263 GCF_964276395.1 Gasterosteus aculeatus | reverse complement strand
GGCTGAAACAAGGCTTAAAAACGCACAAAACATGATAATGCATTGGTTAACAGTGTTTTCATCAAGCTAGAACCTCAGGAAAGTACATTCATCTGTTTTATGATGGTATCATGATTTGTGAATAGTTTTCCAACCTTTTTGGTTCAAACTAAGTTTTCATGCTTTCTTCACTATTAAGGCGTTTGCAGGCTGAGAAGAAGGCTTAAAAACGCACAAAAGACAAGAATGCATTGGGTAACAGTGTTTTCATCAAGCTAGAACCTCAGGAAAGTACATTTACCTGTTTCACGATAGTATCATGATTTGTGAATAGTTTTCCAACCTTTTTTGTTCAAACTAAGATTTCATGCTTTCTTCACTATTATGGCGTTTGCAGGCTGAAACAAGGCTTAAAAACGCACAAAACATGATAATGCATTTGTTAACAGTGTTTTCATCAAGCTAGAACCTCAGGAAAGTACATTCATCTGTTTCATGATGGTATCATGATTTGTGAATAGTTTTCCAACCTTTTTTGTTCAAACTAAGTTTTCATGCTTTCTTCACTATTAAGGCGTTTGCAGGCTGAGAGAAGGCTTAAAAAAGCACAGCATACAAGAATGCATTGGGTACCAGTGTTTTCATCAAGCTAGAATGTGAGGAAAGTACATTTATCTGTTTCATGATGGTATCATGATTTGTGAATAGTTTTCCAACCTTTTTTGTTCAAACTAAGTTTTCATGCTTTCTTCATTATTAAGGCGTTTGCAGGCTGAGAGAAGGCTTAAAAACGCACAAAAGACAAGAATGCATTGGTTAACAGTGTTTTATCAAGCTAGAACCTCAGGAAAGTACATGTATCTGTTTTATGATGGTATCATGATTTGTGAATAGTTTTCCAACCTTTTTTGTTCAAACTAAGTTTTCATGCTTTCTTCACTATTAAGGCGTTTGCAGGCTGAGAGAAGGCTTAAAAAAGCACAGCATACAAGAATGCATTGGTTAACAGTGTTTTCATCAAGCTAGAATGTGAGGAAAGTACATTTATCTGTTTCATGATGGTATCATGATTTGTGAATAGTTTTCAAACCTTTTTTGTTCAAACTAAGTTGTCATGCTTTCTTCACTATTAAGGCGTTTGGAGGCTGAGAGAAGGCTTAAAAACGCACAAAACATGATAATGCATTGGTTAACAGTGTTTTCATCAAGCTAGAACCTCAGGAAAGTACATTCATCTGTTTTATGATGGTATCATGATTTGTGAATAGTTTTCCAACCTTTTTGGTTCAAACTAAGTTTTCATGCTTTCTTCACTATTAAGGCGTTTGCAGGCTGAGAAGAAGGCTTAAAAACGCACAAAAGACAAGAATGCATTGGGTAACAGTGTTTTCATCAAGCTAGAACCTCAGGAAAGTACATTTATCTGTTTCACGATAGTATCATGATTTGTGAATAGTTTTCCAACCTTTTTTGTTCAAACTAAGATTTCATGCTTTCTTCACTATTATGGCGTTTGCAGGCTGAAACAAGGCTTAAAAACGCACAAAACATGATAATGCATTTGTTAACAGTGTTTTCATCAAGCTAGAACCTCAGGAAAGTACATTCATCTGTTTCATGATGGTATCATGATTTGTGAATAGTTTTCCAACCTTTTTTGTTCAAACTAAGTTTTCATGCTTTCTTCACTATTAAGGCGTTTGCAGGCTGAGAGAAGGCTTAAAAACGCACAAAAGACAAGAATGCATTGGTTAACAGTGTTTTATCAAGCTAGTACCTAAGGAAAGTACATGTATCTGTTTTATGATGGTATCATGATTTGTGAATAGTTTTCCAACCTTTTTTGTTCAAACTAAGTTTTCATGCTTTCTTCACTATTAAGGCGTTTGCAGGCTGAGAGAAGGCTTAAAAAAGCACAGCATACAAGAATGCATTGGGTACCAGTGTTTTCATCAAGCTAGAATGTGAGGAAAGTACATTTATCTGTTTCATGATGGTATCATGATTTGTGAATAGTTTTCAAACCTTTTTTGTTCAAACTAAGTTGTCATGCTTTCTTCACTATTAAGGCGTTTGGAGGCTGAGAGAAGGCTTAAAAACGCACAAGAGACAAGAATGCATTGGTTAACAGTGTTTTATCAAGCTAGAACCTCAGGAAAGTACATTTATCTGTTTCATGATGGTATCATGATTTGTGAATAGTTTTCCAACCTTTTTTGTTCAAACTAAGCATTTGCAGGCTGAAAGAAGGCTTAAAAAAGCACAAAACACAATAATGCATTGGTTAACAGTGTTTTATCAAGCTAGAACCTCAGGAAAGTACATTTATCTGTTTCATGATGGTATCATGACTTGTGAATAGTTTTCCAACCTTTTTTGTTCAAACTAAGCTTTAACGCTATCTTCACTATTTAGGAGTTTTCCGGATGAGAAAAGGCCTAAAAACGCACAGCATTCAAGATTGCATTGGTTAACAGTGTTTTCATCGAGCTAGAACCTCAGGAAAGTACATTTATCTGTTTCATGATGGTATCATGATTTGTGAATAGTTTTCCAACCTTTTTTGTTCAAACTAAGTTTTCATGCTTTCTTCACTATTTAGGCGTTTTCAGTCTGAGAGAAGGCCTAAAAAAGCAGAGCATACAAAAATGCATTGGGTAACAGTGTTTTCATCAAGCTAGAATGTGAGGAAAGTACATTTATCTGTTTCATGATGGTATCATGATTTGTGAATAGTTTTTCAACCTTTTTGGTTCAAACTAAGTTTTCATGCTTTCTTCCCCTATTATGGCATTTTCAGGCTCAGAGAAGGCCTAAAAAAGCACAGCATTCAAGAATGCATTGGTTAACAGTGTTTTATCAAGCTAGTACCTCAGGAAAGTACATGTATCTGTTTTATGACGGTATCATGATTTGTGAATAGTTTTCCAACCTTTTTTGTTCAAACTAAGTTTTCATGCTTTCTTCACTATTAAGGCGTTTGCAGGCTGAGAGAAGGCTTAAAAAAGCACAGCATACAAGAATGCATTGGGTACCAGTGTTTTCATCAAGCTAGAATGTGAGGAAAGTACATTTATCTGTTTTATGATGGTATCATGATTTGTGAATAGTTTTCCAACCTTTTTTGTTCAAACTAAGTTTTCATGCTTTCTTCACTATTAAGGCGTTTTGCAGGCTGAGAGAAGGCTTAAAAACGCACAAAAGACAAGAATGCATTGGTTAACAGTGTTTTATCAAGCTAGAAACTCAGGAAAGTACATTTATCTGTTTTATGATGGTATCAAGATTTGTGAATAGTTTTCCAACCTTTTTTGTTCAAACTAAGTTTTCATGCTTTCTTCACTATTAAGGCGTTTGCAGGCTGAGAAGAAGGCTTAAAAACGCACAAAAGACAAGAATGCATTGGGTAACAGTGTTTTCATCAAGCTAGAACCTCAGGAAAGTACATTTATCTGTTTCACGATAGTATCATGATTTGTGAATAGTTTTCCAACCTTTTTTGTTCAAACTAAGTTTTCACATGCTTTCTTCACTATTAAGGCGTTTTGCAGGCTGAGAGAAGGCTTAAAAACGCACAAAAGACAAGAATGCATTGGTTAACAGTGTTTTATCAAGCTAGAAACTCAGGAAACTACATTTATCTGTTTTATGATGGTATCATGATTTGTGAATAGTTTTCCAACCTTTTTTGTTCAAACTAAGTTTTCATGCTTTCTTCACTATTAAGGCGTTTGCAGGCTGAGAGAAGGCTTAAAAAAGCACAGCATACAAGAATGCATTGGGTACCAGTGTTTTCATCAAGCTAGAATGTGAGGAAAGTACATTTATCTGTTTCATGATGGTATCATGATTTGTGAATAGTTTTCCAACCTTTTTTGTTCAAACTAAGTTTTCATGCTTTCTTCACTATTAAGGCGTTTGCAGGCTGAGAGAAGGCTTACAAAAGCACAGCATACAAGAATGCATTGGGTACCAGTGTTTTCATCAAGCTAGAATGTGAGGAAAGTACATTTATCTGTTTCATGATGGTATCATGATTTGTAAGTAGTTTTCAAACCTTTTTTGTTCAAACTAAGTTTTCATGCTTTCTTCACTATTAAGGCGTTTTGCAGGCTGAGAGAAGGCTTAAAAACGCACAAAAGACAAGAATGCATTGGTTAACAGTGTTTTATCAAGCTAGAAACTCAGGAAACTACATTTATCTGTTTTATGATGGTATCATGATTTGTGAATAGTTTTCCAACCTTTTTTGTTCAAACTAAGTTTTCATGCTTTCTTCACTATTAAGGCGTTTGCAGGCTGAGAGAAGGCTTAAAAAAGCACAGCATACAAGAATGCATTGGGTACCAGTGTTTTCATCAAGCTAGAATGTGAGGAAAGTACATTTATCTGTTTCATGATGGTATCATGATTTGTGAATAGTTTTCAAACCTTTTTTGTTCAAACTAAGTTTTCATGCTTTCTTCACTATTAAGGCGTTTTGCAGGCTGAGAGAAGGCTTAAAAACGCACAAAAGACAAGAATGCATTGGTTAACAGTGTTTTATCAAGCTAGAAACTCAGGAAAGTACATTTATCTGTTTTATGATGGTATCATGATTTGTGAATAGTTTTCCAACCTTTTTTGTTCAAACTAAGTTTTCATGCTTTCTTCACTATTAAGGCGTTTGCAGGCTGAGAAGAAGGCTTAAAAACGCACAAAAGACAAGAATGCATTGGGTAACAGTGTTTTCATCAAGCTAGAACCTCAGGAAAGTACATTTATTTGTTTCACGATAGTATCATGATTTGTGAATAGTTTTCCAACCTTTTTTGTTCAAACTAAGTTTTCACATGCTTTCTTCACTATTAAGGCGTTTTGCAGGCTGAGAGAAGGCTTAAAAACGCACAAAAGACAAGAATGCATTGGTTAACAGTGTTTTATCAAGCTAGAAACTCAGGAAACTACATTTATCTGTTTTATGATGGTATCATGATTTGTGAATAGTTTTCCAACCTTTTTTGTTCAAACTAAGTTTTCATGCTTTCTTCACTATTAAGGCGTTTGCAGGCTGAGAGAAGGCTTAAAAAAGCACAGCATACAAGAATGCATTGGGTACCAGTGTTTTCATCAAGCTAGAATGTGAGGAAAGTACATTTATCTGTTTCATGATGGTATCATGATTTGTGAATAGTTTTCAAACCTTTTTTGTTCAAACTAAGTTTTCATGCTTTCTTCACTATTAAGGCGTTTTGCAGGCTGAGAGAAGGCTTAAAAACGCACAAAAGACAAGAATGCATTGGTTAACAGTGTTTTATCAAGCTAGAACCTCAGGAAAGTACATTTATCTGTTTCACTATAGTATCATGATTTGTGAATAGTTTTCCAACCTTTTTTGTTCAAACTAAGATTTCATGCTTTCTTCACTATTATGGCGTTTGCAGGCTGAAACAAGGCTTAAAAACGCACAAAACATGATAATGCATTTGTTAACAGTGTTTTCATCAAGCTAGAACCTCAGGAAAGTACATTCATCTGTTTCATGATGGTATCATGATTTGTGAATAGTTTTCCAACCTTTTTTGTTCAAACTAAGTTTTCATGCTTTCTTCACTATTAAGGCGTTTGCAGGCTGAGAGAAGGCTTAAAAACGCACAAAAGACAAGAATGCATTGGTTAACAGTGTTTTATCAAGCTAGTACCTAAGGAAAGTACATGTATCTGTTTTATGATGGTATCATGATTTGTGAATAGTTTTCCAACCTTTTTTGTTCAAACTAAGTTTTCATGTTTTCTTCACTATTAAGGCGTTTGCAGGCTGAGAGAAGGCTTAAAAAAGCACAGCATACAAGAATGCATTGGGTACCAGTGTTTTCATCAAGCTAGAATGTGAGGAAAGTACATTTATCTGTTTCATGATGGTATCTTGATTTGTGAATAGTTTTCAAACCTTTTTTGTTCAAACTAAGTTGTCATGCTTTCTTCACTATTAAGGCGTTTGGAGGCTGAGAGAAGGCTTAAAAACGCACAAGAGACAAGAATGCATTGGTTAACAGTGTTTTATCAAGCTAGAACCTCAGGAAAGTACATTTATCTGTTTCATGATGGTATCATGATTTGTGAATAGTTTTCCAACCTTTTTTGTTCAAACTAAGCATTTGCAGGCTGAAAGAAGGCTTAAAAAAGCACAAAACACAATAATGCATTGGTTAACAGTGTTTTATCAAGCTAGAACCTCAGGAAAGTACATTTATCTGTTTCATGATGGTATCATGACTTGTGAATAGTTTTCCAACCTTTTTTGTTCAAACTAAGCTTTAACGCTATCTTCACTATTTAGGAGTTTTCAGGATGAGAAAAGGCCTAAAAACGCACAGCATTCAAGATTGCATTGGTTAACAGTGTTTTCATCGAGCTAGAACCTCAGGAAAGTACATTTATCTGTTTCATGATGGTATCATGATTTGTGAATAGTTTTCCAACCTTTTTTGTTCAAACTAAGTTTTCATGCTTTCTTCACTATTTAGGCGTTTTCAGTCTGAGAGAAGGCCTAAAAAAGCAGAGCATACAAAAATGCATTGGGTAACAGTGTTTTCATCAAGCTAGAATGTGAGGAAAGTACATTTATCTGTTTCATGATGGTATCATGATTTGTGAATAGTTTTTCAACCTTTTTGGTTCAAACTAAGTTTTCATGCTTTCTTCCCCTATTATGGCATTTTCAGGCTCAGAGAAGGCCTAAAAAAGCACAGCATTCAAGAATGCATTGGTTAACAGTGTTTTATCAAGCTAGTACCTCAGGAAAGTACATGTATCTGTTTTATGATGGTATCATGATTTGTGAATAGTTTTCCAACCTTTTTTGTTCAAACTAAGTTTTCATGCTTTCTTCACTATTAAGGCGTTTGCAGGCTGAGAGAAGGCTTAAAAAAGCACAGCATACAAGAATGCATTGGGTACCAGTGTTTTCATCAAGCTAGAATGTGAGGAAAGTACATTTATCTGTTTCATGATGGTATCATGATTTGTAAATAGTTTTCAAACCTTTTTTGTTCAAACTAAGTTTTCATGCTTTCTTCACTATTAAGGCGTTTTGCAGGCTGAGAGAAGGCTTAAAAACGCACAAAAGACAAGAATGCATTGGTTAACAGTGTTTTATCAAGCTAGAAACTCAGGAAACTACATTTATCTGTTTTATGATGGTATCATGATTTGTGAATAGTTTTCCAACCTTTTTTGTTCAAACTAAGTTTTCATGCTTTCTTCACTATTAAGGCGTTTGCAGGCTGAGAGAAGGCTTAAAAAAGCACAGTATACAAGAATGCATTGGGTACCAGTGTTTTCATCAAGCTAGAATGTGAGGAAAGTACATTTATCTGTTTCATGATGGTATCATGATTTGTGAATAGTTTTCAAACCTTTTTTGTTCAAACTAAGTTTTCATGCTTTCTTCACTATTAAGGCGTTTTGCAGGCTGAGAGAAGGCTTTAAAACGCACAAAAGACAAGAATGCATTGGTTAACAGTGTTTTATCAAGCTAGAAACTCAGGAAAGTACATTTATCTGTTTTATGATGGTATCAAGATTTGTGAATAGTTTTCCAACCTTTTTTGTTCAAACTAAGTTTTCATGCTTTCTTCACTATTAAGGCGTTTGCAGGCTGAGAAGAAGGCTTAAAAACGCACAAAAGACAAGAATGCATTGGGTAACAGTGTTTTCATCAAGCTAGAACCTCAGGAAAGTACATTTATCTGTTTCACGATAGTATCATGATTTGTGAATAGTTTTCCAACCTTTTTTGTTCAAACTAAGTTTTCACATGCTTTCTTCACTATTAAGGCGTTTTGCAGGCTGAGAGAAGGCTTAAAAACGCACAAAAGACAAGAATGCATTGGTTAACAGTGTTTTATCAAGCTAGAAACTCAGGAAACTACATTTATCTGTTTTATGATGGTATCATGATTTGTGAATAGTTTTCCAACCTTTTTTGTTCAAACTAAGTTTTCATGCTTTCTTCACTATTAAGGCGTTTGCAGGCTGAGAGAAGGCTTAAAAAAGCACAGCATACAAGAATGCATTGGGTACCAGTGTTTTCATCAAGCTAGAATGTGAGGAAAGTACATTTATCTGTTTCATGATGGTATCATGATTTGTGAATAGTTTTCCAACCTTTTTTGTTCAAACTAAGTTTTCATGCTTTCTTCACTATTAAGGCGTTTGCAGGCTGAGAGAAGGCTTAAAAAAGCACAGCATACAAGAATGCATTGGGTACCAGTGTTTTCATCAAGCTAGAATGTGAGGAAAGTACATTTATCTGTTTCATGATGGTATCATGATTTGTAAATAGTTTTCAAACCTTTTTTGTTCAAACTAAGTTTTCATGCTTTCTTCACTATTAAGGCGTTTTGCAGGCTGAGAGAAGGCTTAAAAACGCACAAAAGACAAGAATGCATTGGTTAACAGTGTTTTATCAAGCTAGAAACTCAGGAAACTACATTTATCTGTTTTATGATGGTATCATGATTTGTGAATAGTTTTCCAACCTTTTTTGTTCAAACTAAGTTTTCATGCTTTCTTCACTATTAAGGCGTTTGCAGGCTGAGAGAAGGCTTAAAAAAGCACAGCATACAAGAATGCATTGGGTACCAGTGTTTTCATCAAGCTAGAATGTGAGGAAAGTACATTTATCTGTTTCATGATGGTATCATGATTTGTGAATAGTTTTCAAACCTTTTTTGTTCAAACTAAGTTCTCATGCTTTCTTCACTATTAAGGCGTTTGCAGGCTGAGAAGAAGGCTTAAAAACGCACAAAAGACAAGAATGCATTGGATAACAGTGTTTTCATCAAGCTAGAACCTCAGGAAAGTACATTTATCTGTTTCACGATAGTATCATGATTTGTGAATAGTTTTCCAACCTTTTTTGTTCAAACTAAGTTTTCACATGCTTTCTTCACTATTAAGGCGTTTTGCAGGCTGAGAGAAGGCTTAAAAACGCACAAAAGACAAGAATGCATTGGTTAACAGTGTTTTATCAAGCTAGAAACTCAGGAAACTACATTTATCTGTTTTATGATGGTATCATGATTTGTGAATAGTTTTCCAACCTTTTTTGTTCAAACTAAGTTTTCATGCTTTCTTCACTATTAAGGCGTTTGCAGGCTGAGAGAAGGCTTAAAAAAGCACAGCATACAAGAATGCATTGGGTACCAGTGTTTTCATCAAGCTAGAATGTGAGGAAAGTACATTTATCTGTTTCATGATGGTATCATGATTTGTGAATAGTTTTCAAACCTTTTTTGTTCAAACTAAGTTTTCATGCTTTCTTCACTATTAAGGCGTTTTGCAGGCTGAGAGAAGGCTTAAAAACGCACAAAAGACAAGAATGCATTGGTTAACAGTGTTTTATCAAGCTAGAACCTCAGGAAAGTACATTTATCTGTTTCACTATAGTATCATGATTTGTGAATAGTTTTCCAACCTTTTTTGTTCAAACTAAGATTTCATGCTTTCTTCACTATTATGGCGTTTGCAGGCTGAAACAAGGCTTAAAAACGCACAAAACATGATAATGCATTGGTTAACAGTGTTTTCATCAAGCTAGAACCTCAGGAAAGTACATTCATCTGTTTCATGATGGTATCATGATTTGTGAATAGTTTTCCAACCTTTTTTGTTCAAACTAAGTTTTCATGCTTTCTTCACTATTAAGGCGTTTGCAGGCTGAGAGAAGGCTTAAAAACGCACAAAAGACAAGAATGCATTGGTTAACAGTGTTTTATCAAGCTAGTACCTCAGGAAAGTACATGTATCTGTTTTATGATGGTATCATGATTTGTGAATAGTTTTCCAACCTTTTTTGTTCAAACTAAGTTTTCATGCTTTCTTCACTATTAAGGCGTTTGCAGGCTGAGAGAAGGCTTAAAAAAGCACAGCATACAAGAATGCATTGGGTACCAGTGTTTTCATCAAGCTAGAATGTGAGGAAAGTACATTTATCTGTTTCATGATGGTATCATGATTTGTAAATAGTTTTCAAACCTTTTTTGTTCAAACTAAGTTTTCATGCTTTCTTCACTATTAAGGCGTTTTGCAGGCTGAGAGAAGGCTTAAAAACGCACAAAAGACAAGAATGCATTGGTTAACAGTGTTTTATCAAGCTAGAAACTCAGGAAACTACATTTATCTGTTTTATGATGGTATCATGATTTGTGAATAGTTTTCCAACCTTTTTTGTTCAAACTAAGTTTTCATGCTTTCTTCACTATTAAGGCGTTTGCAGGCTGAGAGAAGGCTTAAAAAAGCACAGCATACAAGAATGCATTGGTTAACAGTGTTTTATCAAGCTAGAAACTCAGGAAAGTACATTTATCTGTTTTATGATGGTATCATGATTTGTGAATAGTTTTCCAACCTTTTTTGTTCAAACTAAGTTTTCATGCTTTCTTCACTATTAAGGCGTTTGCAGGCTGAGAGAAGGCTTAAAAACGCACAAAAGACAAGAATGCATTGGTTAACAGTGTTTTATCAAGCTAGAACCTCAGGAAAGTACATTTATCTGTTTTATGATGGTATCATGATTTGTGAATAGTTTTCAAACCTTTTTTGTTCAAACTAAGTTTTCATGCTTTCTTCACTATTAAGGCGTTTTGCAGGCTGAGAGAATGCTTAAAAACGCACAAAAGACAAGAATGCATTGGTTAACAGTGTTTTATCAAGCTAGAAACTCAGGAAACTACATTTATCTGTTTTATGATGGTATCATGATTTGTGAATAGTTTTCCAACCTTTTTTGTTCAAAGTAAGTTTTCATGCTTTCTTCACTATTAAGGCGTTTGCAGGCTGAGAGAAGGCTTAAAAACGCACAAGAGACAAGAATGCATTGGTTAACAGTGTTTTATCAAGCTAGAACCTCAGGAAAGTACATTTATCTGTTTCATGATGGTATCATGATTTGTGAATAGTTTTCCAACCTTTTTTGTTCAAACTAAGCATTTGCAGGCTGAAAGAAGGCTTAAAAAAGCACAAAACACAATAATGCATTGGTTAACAGTGTTTTATCAAGCTAGAACCTCAGGAAAGTACATTTATCTGTTTCATGATGGTATCATGATTTGTGAATAGTTTTCCAACCTTTTTTGTTCAAACTAAGTTTTCATGCTTTCTTCACTATTTAGGCGTTTTCAGTCTGAGAGAAGGCCTAAAAAAGCAGAGCATACAAAAATGCATTGGGTAACAGTGCTTTCATCAAGCTAGAACCTCAGGAAAGTACATTTATCTGTTTTATGATGGTGTCATGATTTGTTAATAGTTTTCCAACCTTTTTTGTTCAAACTAAGCATTTGCAGGCTGAAAGAAGGCTTAAAAACGCACAAAACACAATAATGCATTGGTTAACAGTGTTTTCATCAAGCTAAAACCTCAGGAAAGTACATTTATCTGTTTTATGATGGTGTCATGATTTGTCAATAGTTTTCCAACCTTTCTTGTCCAAACTAAGCATTTGCAGGCTGAAAGAAGGCTTAAAAACGCACAAAACACAATAATGCATTGGTTAACAGTGTTTTCATCAAGCTAGAACGTCAGGAAAGTACATTTATCTGTTTTATGATGGTATCATGATTTGTGAATAGTTTTCCAACATTTTTAGTTCAAACTAAGTTTTCATGCTTTCTTCACTATTATGGCGTTTTCAGGCTCAGAGAAGGCCTAAAAAAGCACAGCATACAATAGTGCATTGGGTAACAGTGTTTTCATCAAGCTAGAACCTCAGGAAAGTACATTTATCTGTTTCATGATAGTATCATGATTTGTGAATAGTTTTCCAACCTTTATTGTTCAAACTAAGATTTCATGGTTTCTTCACTATTATGGCGTTTGCAGGCTGAAAGAAGGCTTAAAAACGCACAAAACATGATAATGCATTGGTTAACAGTGTTTTCATCAAGCTTGAACCTCAGGAAAGTACATTTATCTGTTTTATGATGGTGTCATGATTTGTGAATAGTTTTCCAACCTTTTTTGTTCAAACTAAGTTTTCATGCTTTCTTCACTATTTAAGGCGTTTGCAGGCTGAGAGAAGGCTTAAAAACGCACAAAAGACAAGAATGCATTGGGTAACAGTGTTTTCATCAAGCTAGAACCTCAGGAAAGTACATATATCTGTTTCATTTTGGTATCATGATTAGTGAATAGTTTTCCAACCTTTTTTGTTAGAACTAAGTTTGCATGTTTTTATCACTGGGACGGGGAGGGGGAGCCAGCGGAGCTGCCTGTGGAGACTCCGCCGGCTCCTGAGTTTCGCTCCATGGAAGATTTTCCACTCAAACTGTCTCGTGACGATACCCTACGCTCAGCCTACAACCAAGTGATACGAATTGATGGTCACCTGGTGCATCCTGACGCAGTGCAGTCATTTCCGCACTTTTCATTGGTTAGGGACAGACTGTATAGGGTGAGTCGTGACACTCGCACGTGGCAGGAAAACACTCAGTTGCTGGTGCCGAAAAGCCGCGGGAACATGATTTTGCCTCCACGGGATTTTCTCCCTTTGAACTTATGTTTGGCAGGACGCCGCGAGGGGTGCTGGACCTGATTAAAGAAAGCTAGGAGGAAGGTCCGAGCCCCTGCAAGAATGAGATCCAGTACGTTCTGGACCTGCGAGCAAAACTCGACACACTGGGCCGGACGTCACGAGAGAATTTGCTGGAGGCCCAGGAGCGACAACAATGGCTGTATGACAGAGGGGCCAGGCTGCGACAATTCACACCAGAAGAAAAGGTACTTGTATTACTTCCTTCTTCAGCCTCTAAACTCCTAGCAAAGTGGCAAGGGCCCTTCGAGGTCACACGGCAGGTGGGGGACGTCGACTATGAGGTAGTGCGGTCTGACAGGGGCGGGTGTACACAGATATACCACTTGAATCTCCTGAAAGCCTGGAGGGGGGTGGAGTCCGTCTCTCTGGTTTCTGCGGTATCGGAAAGAGAGGAGCTGGGGCCGGAGGTTCCAAAGACAGGTAATCATACCTCGCTCACTCGAGAGGCTCATCTCTCCGAGAGCCAGAGGGCGGACGTCGCCAGGTTGCAGGAGCGGTTTGCTAATGTGTTCTTTCCCTTGCCAGACCGACCACATAGTGCACAGTATCGAGACGCCCCCGGGCGTGACGGTGAGGTCATGGCCCTACAGGTTGCCCGAACACAAGAAAGAAGTGGTTCGGAGGGAATTGGCGAGTATGTTGGAGTTGGGGGTAATTGAAGAATCCAACAGTGCCTGGTGCAGCCCCATCGTCCTTGTGGCTAAGAAGGATGAATCTGTACGGTTCTGCATGGACTATCGGAGGGTGAATAACGTGTCACAGTTCGATGCCTACCAAAGCCCCGGTTCAACAAACTCCTGGACGCCAAAGCCCGGATCACTCGGTGGTATCTGGCTCTACAGCTTTTTAATTTCAAGGTGGTCCATAGGCCGGGGGCGCAGATGGCTGTGGGTGATTTCCTCTCCCGCTCCTGAAAGGAAGGGGGGGGGGGGTGTAGGCTAGGCCGGACAGCTCCCCGGCCTACGTCGGGCAGTGGGGGTATGTGGTGGCGGGCGTGGTTTGGCTCAGCTGCAGAGGGGACGGAGAAGGGAGCGGTTCCAGGAACGGTGCCGGGGGAGGCATAATTGGCCTCAGCTGAGTTTAATCAGTGTGTGTGTCTTCTACCTTTTAAGTAGGAGAGATCCGACGACAGCGAGGAAGGCTGGCGAAGGAGCTGGAGCCGATCGTGTGGTCTAAAAACGGTTCAACAGACTGTTGCTAAACCAGTACGCTGCATCCTCATCATTTCCCGTTCCCCCAAGAGGACCGCACGTGACAATCATTAAACTGATAAATCCACTTTCCTGAGGTTCTAGCTTGATGAAAACACTGTTAACCGATGCAATCTTGTATGTTGTAAGTTTTAGGCATTCTCTCAGGCTGCAAAAGCTTTAATAGTGAAGAAAGCATAAAAACTTAGCTTGAACACATCAAGGTGTCAACTGTTCAGGAATCATGATACATACATTGCTGAGGTAATAGGTTGATGAAAACAATGTCATTCAATGTTTTCTGCCATAATGTGCGTTTCAGGCATTCCTCATATAAGTTTACATTGCTGAGAGGAGGTTGATGAAATAACTGTCATTCAATTCTATTCTTCAACACTTCGTTTTAGACATTCTCTGGGGGACTGGAGGCGTCGGGGGGGTATCGGAGTCGGGGGCTCGAGTTGTGGGGCCGGTACCGAAGTCGTGGGTCCAGTACCGGAGTCGTGCGGCCGGTTCGGGAGGTTTCTGGAGCCCAGCGAGGAACAAGGTGCACTATGGAGTGGAGAGAGTGGTGGCCTGGAGTTGGACCGCGAGGTCTCCCAGTGCGATCCGGCACCTGAAGACTAGGAGATGGCCTCCACCGCCGGAGGCAACGTGGTGACCGGAGGGTGGCAAAAACGGCACTGGTTCCGGGGAAAAAAATCCGCTGAGTCCTTTTTAGGTTGCGTCATTCTGCAGTATTGTAGTGTTGTTACCTCCGACCCTCCTACTTCGAAGCTTGTGCCGAAATGTGAACCAGTGCAAGGCAAATGTATCGGTACATGACCGTTTTGATTTGATTCAAATCGTCTCAAAACAGGGTTCAGGCTTGTCGGTTTGATACAGTCAAAGTCAGTGTTGTTGTAGTAGTAGTAGTAACAAAGAGCAAATTTACAATGGAACCTGTGGCAAAGAGAGGTCGCTCCTAGATGTGGGAGCACTTCAATTTGATTTCCTCTAACAAGGTTTGTAATAGGCAGGCCAAGTCTGTCATTTGTATTGTGTAATTATGGATGTTTATTTTTATTCTGGAGACCACCCGATATTTGGCTGAGCCAAACATTCCACGGAGTAAATCGCTAAAATATCTAAAAAAATCTATAATAATTTCATGCCCCATCCCATGTGTCCACAAGCACCTCAATATCCTGTCATAACAAACCTGTCCAAAAGCACAATCACTGCCCCACTGACCTTTCCTTTCCCCACTTCCCACATTCCAGATTCAAACTATTCACATAAGTCCCTATGACAGAGAACAGCAGAGGTCATCATAGAGTTTGCGATGCATTGAATGAATGAACCTTTTTCCGATACAATTGACTGGAAAACTTCACTGGTTCAGAAAGCTTCACTTTGCCATCACTATCATTCTGTCAGGGAGGCAGGTAAAGGCAGGACTCAAACGCAGAGTTTAAAAAACAAAAGACTTCCCCACCCCCGTCATAGCCCCGCCCCCCCACGAACCGTCCGTCCCTTGCTCCCCCCCCCCCCCCCCCCCCCGGTCGGCTGTATTGTCCCCCCCCTTGATATTCTCTGGCTGTTTTAGCCACTTGTCAGCAGTTAGATCCTGCTATTACTAGTGAAATGCTAGCTAGCGCCATGTTAGCGTCATGCTAGCGCCCACCCTGCCGTCGGCCTTCGCCGCGCCCCCCGCCGTAGCCCCGCCCACTGTCGTAACGTCACAATCGGACATAGCGTTTAGGAGGAATGGCCAAAAACGTGTTTTTCAATAATTCAAAATGGCAGAAAATCTAGTTATGCGCATTGGCATACCATGATTGACTTTTTTGTAGAGCATGTCCAAGAGCATATGTATGCCAAATTTCAAGTGTCAATTGGGCATCGGGGGAAAAAACTAGTGTGGTACTTTTCAACTTTCTAGGTGGCGCTATGGAGACTTTTCTTAGTCTATTCTCTTATGCAGATAATAGCACACGATTCCTGATCTTTTGAGACTATTTTGAGCCAATTCCGACCAACGGTGCGGGAGTAGATGCGTGCCAAACTTTTGTACGGAAGGAGAACAATATAGAACTAGAAAATGCATTTCCTGCTGAAAATGCGTTGGAATGCAAGAAGCTGAAAGCTGAAATACATTTTTAAAAATAGCTGAAATTACAGAAAGTTGAAGGGAATTTGAATACATTTGCTGAAATTACTGATATTAGAAAAGCTGAAATTATTTTGAAATTGCGGAAAATACAGAAATGGGAGAAGCTGAAAGGAATTTCAATAGATTTGCTGAAAAAGCTGAAATGAAAACAGCTGAAATAAATGTGAAATATTGCAAAAAAATACAGAAATGAATATTAAAACATTGCTGTTAATAGAGGCATAGGAAAAGCAGAAATTATTTTTAAAAACTGCTGAAAATACAGGAAGTGGGGAAGCTAAATTTCAATAGATTTTCTAAAAAATACAGAAGTTGCAGGAACTTAATTGAATTTTAAAAAGTACATAAATAACAAAAGCTGAGATGAATAAAAATAGGTTTAAAATTGTTTGTAGTAATATTAATAGTAGTAGTTATATTTGTAATTGTGGTATTAGTAGTACAAGCAGTAGAAGTCGGTTTAGTATCAATAGCAGTAGAAACAGCTGGAATACTGATACTATTAGCCATAGTAGTATATGTAATAACATTAGTAGTAGTTGTAGTATTAATAGCAGTAGAAATACTAGTAGTATGGTAGTAGAAGTATCAGTTGTAGTACTAGAAGTACTAGTAATATTCATAGTAGTTGTAGTAGTATTTGAAGGAGCAATACGTATTTCAACGAAACCGCTTCATTCTGAGCTTTGTTGTGTTCAAAAGTTAAAAAACGCCGGACGGACAGAGGTCATCGCAGATCAAAAGGTTAAAATCAAATGTATTTAATAAAAGAGATGGTGTTGTGGTAAAAAGAACATCTCAGCTGAGGAGCCGCTGGTCTCAGCAACCAACAGGCCCCAGGTCAGTCCTTTTGACCATCCCTAGTGCCCGTCTGTTGTCTCCACCAGCCAACTCGAGAACAATGGTTCCTACAGGTATTCATAACAATGCTTAAAGGTGTGAAAGTCAGTGTCCACACCTCTGGGAGTGGTCTTCTGGTGAGTTCAATGTAACTCGGATTTCGAATGGCCCATAGTCAATATCAGTTGTTGTGCAAGTATTACATGCATGCATTCCAGTTGATTACATTACATCAAATACAATCATAACTGCATTGGTATTATTCTATTACAGTTGCAGAATTACAGTGGTTTTACAATATTGTCATTACTTTATTGATTACAGTTTCAGAATCATGGCTGTATTCTGGTGTACACTATATGCATATGGAGGACTAAAAGTGCCACAATTAAATAAATAAATACACCATTAAATAATTACTTAAATGTGTCATTCATTAATTAAAATTGGAATTAAATAAATAAATGTGTCATTAAATGTGTCATTAATTAATTAAAATACCGATTCATTGTATGTAAAATGCATATATAACTATTTCACTATTTACATTTCATGATCCTGCGTTGCAGCGCTTCATGAATTACTTAAAACTGTCAAACTGACCCATCAAAAGTTGGTAGGCGGAACATAACGCCTGATTGGTTACCCTGTGCATCAAGTCAAGACAAATCAATTCCAGATAATGGATCGCTGCAGAGCTACTGAACACATTCCAATACACTGGGTGGCGCTATTCACCTCTACGTTGGTTTGGATACGCTGTTAAACAGAACTTTCATTGCAACGGCTAAAAATCAAGGAGATGACGCGGTCCTGCTAGCCCCAATGACCAAGGACGCAGACGCCGTGTGAGGTGCAGGACAAAATGTCAAAAAGTTGCCCGGAGCCGCTGAGAGAAGCAGCGAATTTGATTGAGGAAGCTCTGAGCAGAAGTCCAACGGCTCCGGCGGCTCAGTCACAGCAGATACCGGCCGCTCAATCACGTACACCTGTCCAAGGTAAGCTAAGTAATTTCATGTTAGCCAGGTGTGCTACTCATTAATGATTCGGGACACACGTGTGGGTTAAATTAGATCGACTCGAAAATGTATTTGTATGTGGTATTATGATGTTTCGTGCGCGACACGTTCGTTGTTAATTGGTGGAGCATAAAACCCGCTAGTTAGCTAATGGTGTTAGCTGGTTTGAGCATCCCAAGATAGAAGTAGAGACTGTTTGAGCTGACTGGTGACCATTGAGCGGTGACGTTTTTCTGTGTTGCAGCGGAGGTAGCAAGGCTCTTTGCGCCATACAACATTGGAGCCAGAAGGAATATGACGAGACGACCAGCACAAGTCCAAGTTAGCCGAAGAAGCTACACACATACTGTCTGTTGTTTGGCTGACCACAATGCGGATAAAATTCCAAGCGTACTGGTTAAAGCTGAACTTCTTACTTCAGGACTTGGAGAGCAAAAAGTAACATTTTCAGGTCAGTGCGAAACTAGGCATTTACCAAAACAAAACAAATTCTGTTCATTGAAATTATTTGCATTTAATTGTATAGTGACTCAAACGTAATTCATTTTAATAGTGTGAATAATAGTTATCACAGGCTATTTGCTTAATTTAAGGTGAGGTGAGTTATGATTTTGTTTTGTTTTTCTCCAGGGAATGACCACGATCCCATGGTTATAACAAATAAACTGATGGAAGTGTTTCCGAAGCTCCAACAAGGGGGAGGCTATGAACTTCTAAAACTTGTAGGATCTACTCGCAGTCGAAATCTTGCATTGCTTCAGTGTCCCAGCACTGGATACACCCTTGCCTATCTGAAAGATCCATCGACGATGATTGGACAGGCTACAATCTACATACGTCCACTTCAACAGGATCTACCCTTAGATTGTGTACATAAATTTACAGAGACCTAGTTTAATACATAATCAAAACAAAGATTACTGGTGACTTTTAATCATTAATTAAAAGCCATTTGTTGTTAGGAGAGCTCACGTCCTGCCTCTGGTCCAGTCATCCCCTGCATCACTTGTCAGATGGAAGTTCCCTTTTCAGAGATGAAGCTGCACAGATTGAGCTGCAATGGGTATGTACTTCCTAAAGCAATGCGAGGGTAGCATATTCATTTTCTTTGGGAATATGTCCTCTTGGAGTGTTGTGCGCACAAATAAGCCAGTATGACCATTTCGATTCTGTTCACTTCAAGGACACCCATGGAGGAAAGAGAACAAGAGGGAGGCCAAAGGGAAGAAAATGATAGTGAGACAGCCCTAGTCAGTGACAGTGTTCCAGTGAGGTCTGAAACATCAGCTGAGAGTGCAGTAGTTCCAGCAGTGATTGTCAACGAGGAGTTGGATCGCAAAGAAACAGACAGTGGTATGTGTCATCACAATAGTGTTGCTATAAGATTGTGTGTAACTGAAAAGTCAATAGAAAGCGAACACTTTTAATATATAATTGGATAAGATAATAGTTACAGGCAATTAATAACATGCACCTGTTTTTTTTATTTTTCTAATATTTAGTTTTTGTTGAATGCCGTTTTTATGTCAACTCGGCGTTGTGACAGATTTTTAAGCTATTGGGTCTCGCGTTTTATCAGTGAAATAACATAATTTTCCTCCTGTTGTGTAGAGTGAGAGGGTATCTGTATATGCAGGTAACATGCCAACTCACAATATGTCTCTGGAATAGATAACTTTGTTGTTGTTTGTTTAGAATGGAAGATTATTGAGGAACCCACTCAAGCTGCCAAAGTTTTCAAAGAAAATCTGCTAAGGGAACATGCAACTGGGAAACCGCTTAGAATGAAGATGGATGTAAGGGAGTCTGAAGAGGACCGGGAACGGGAGCTTCTCTTATTCTATAAACAGCAGCAAGAATGGGCATGTCCACTTCATTGTACTCTGGTTGGTAAGTAATATAAAGTTTATAATATAAATACATGTGAGTGACGACTACTGACACAGGCAAACGGTGTAAACAAAATAGGAGGTTTATTCTCTCCTTAAAAGGAAAAACCAAACAAATGTTCAGGGGAAAAGGGGCTAGGCGAGACCAAAGCAAAGAAACATGCAAAAAGGGTGAACACTTCCCTAACTGACCTAATCCCCCCCCCCCCCCCCCCTTTACTCTACCTCGGGCACGGATGAGGCCCGCTAACCAAAAGTACAGGGAGTGGTCCGCCCAGGTCTTGCCTAGTGTATCTAGACAGGCAGTCAGCTACGGGTGGTGTATACCCATGGGTCTCTTCCCTAACAATATCCCCTTCCCCCACCCCCCCCTGCAACACAGGAAGAAAAATGTTTAACTCAAATAACAAACAGTATACAAAACAAATGTAACATACACACTAACCCAAAGAGCCCACGCTCTGGGACTACCTTTTAACAAACAAACTCTCTCTCTCTCTCTGAACAAGATACTCACAAACCCCAACGACGGAAATAAACACAGAACCATGAGAGAGGACACCAGCGAGCCACCAGAAGCGCTCTGCCATCAGAGCTGCAGAACCCTTCTCTCAAAGATCTACAATGACAGGTCTTTATAGACCTGCACCAGCTGCATCCAATAATGAAGGGGAGGAGTCCAGGTCGGTCGTATCCAATCGTCTGCACCTTGGGTGAAGGGTAGCCATCTTGCCTGCAGATTTCCTGTACATGGAGAGACAGGACACAAACCGACACCTCTTTTGTGTTTGCTTCCTCAGAAATCACTACACAATCAAAACATTTCTTCAGACTAACGTCTTCCTTCTGAGCCTTAATCATACTCTGTGAGGTTATCAATGACAATATATTGTGTAATTGGAATTCACTTCCACTCTTACCTATTGCAGTTTTCATTGAAGTGGAAATACTGGACTGGGCTGGCTCCACGTTCACACGCTCAAGAATCGAGTCTGACAGGTCCACCTCGTCTCCCAACCTACGGGACTGGGCCCGTGTAAGCACACAAGCTGGGAACACATGAGGGTAAGCCTGTACTAAAATGTCGTCCGTAGGTTCCAGGGTAGGTGTGTCCACCACCTCTAACATGGGTGTTACATGGCCACCGGCAATGTCATTCCCAAGCAGAAATGTGACTCCCTCCACCGGCAGAGTTGGTACCACGCCAACACGAAAACGTCCCGACACTAGTTTGGACTTTAACCAGACCCAATGCAGTGGTACAGACATGGGGGTTGCTCCGAGTCCTTGTAGAAGGACGTTTGACCCACAGTATGACCCATGGGACCAGGGCAGGCTGTCTGCTAGTACTAAAGACTGCGCTGCCCCCGTGTCACGCAGTATGGTGACGCTCATTTGGCCAACTGGTTCCCCTGTAAGGGACACATTCCCACCTGACACAAACGGAGCATACACCTGATCTGGCTTCTCCCCACCCTCGTTTGTATTATTGCTGTTTGTCTGAGACATGGAATGTATTAAGTTTATGCTTTTCGATCGCACCGGTGACGGTGCTTTCTTGTTTCTCAGAACCGGACACACCGCTATGAGGTGACCGGGACGATGACAATAAAAACACTCACGTGTCTCCTGTGCAGATCTGGTCTCACCCAGAGAAACACGGCTGGCATGAGATGCTGTTGTAGGCGTTGTTGGCGGTCGAGCCTCTTGTTGCGGTGCCGTAAACATTATTTTGTGGGTCAAAGCGTACTCATCTGCTAACACAGCGGCTCGAGACAATGTCGGCACTTTCTGTTCGTTTAAATGCACAACAATTCTGTCAGGTAGATGGTTTTTAAAATCTTCTAAAAGGACCAGCTCCCTTATCTCAGCAAACGTCTTGACCTTGCTAGCCGCACACCAGCGATCGAATAGTGTCTCTTTATCCCTGGCGAACTCTACAAAAGTGCGGGTCTGAGGCTTTTTGTGGTTCCTAAAACGTTGTCTATATGCCTCTGGAACCAACTCGTAGGCCCTTAACACAGTTGCTTTAACTATTTCGTAATCCCCACTCTCTTCTAGAGAGAGAGACGCCACAACCTCCTGGGCTTTGCCAGACAGTTTGCACTGCAGGAGGATGGACCAAACCTCCCGTGGCCAGTGCAACGCCGTAGCCACACGCTCAAATGCTGAAAAGTATGAATCTACTTCAGCCTCCCGGAAAGGCGGCACTACCGCAATATTCTTGCTCACCTCAAACCGACCGAGGTTGGGAGCTAACGGAACCCCAACACCAGCCTCTAACTCGGGCTGCCTGATTCGCACCTCTTTCTCTGCATCTATTTCTTTCTTTCTAAGTTCAAATTGTCTGTCCTTTCCCCTCTCCTCTCATTCCATCTCTAGGCGAGCCAGCCGGTACTCGAGCCTAGCCGCAGCACTTCTGGACCCAACAGAGGAACGAGGCGAAAGGTCAGCCCTAGGTAAAACCACTGGTGCAGCGGCCCCCAACCCCTGTTCATCACCCAGCAGTGCACCCACAGTCTTTTCATCCCCAGACTCTTCAGCTGAGGCCTCACTGCCCTCGTCCATCCCCTCACAAACCCCCTGGTGAACCAACCCTTTTTTTTATCAACTCTAACATCTCTGCCTTGAGGGCCTGCCTTGGGACGGAGATTTTATAATGATCGGCGACGGCGAATAACTCTGACCTGCGCATCCCTCCCAGCTGGTCAAGGGATGGAGCTGCTAGAAAAACAGCCAGTGCTGGAGCAGCCATTCTAGTAGGTACACACGCCACCACCACTACTACAAACCAAACTAGCAACTTGTTGCTGAAATCACACTACAACACCACACCTTCGCACCAGCACCCACCAGGACCTCGTGCTCACAGGGAAGTCGGGAGATTGACGATCCCGGACGAGCCCCCACTTGTTACGCCTCCCCTAGTCTAGGTGTAAGGGAGCGCAACCCCCGCAAACATGAGCCCTGATGAACGCGGCGACCAGAGGTATGGGGTCGTGGTGTGAGTGACGACTACTGACACAGGCAAACGGTGTAAACAAAATAGGAGTTTTATTCTCTCCTTAAAAGGAAAAACCAAACAAATGTTCAGGGGAAAAGGGGCTGGGCGAGACCAAAGCAAAGAAACAAGCAAAAAGGGTGAACACTTCCCTAACTGACCTAATCCCCCCCCCCCCCCCCCCCTTTACTCTACCTCGGGCACGGATGAGGCCCGCTAACCAAAAGTACAGGGAGTGGTCCGCCCAGGTCTTGTCTAGTGTATCTAGACAGGCAGTCAGCTACGGGTGGTGTATACCCATGGGTCTCTTCCCTAACAATATCCCCTTTTCCCCCCCCTGCAACACAGGAAGAAAAATGTTTAACTCAAATAACAAACAGTATACAAAACAAATGTAACATACACACTAACCCAAAGAGCCCACGCTCTGGGACTACCTTTTAACAAACTCTCTCTCTCTCTCTCTCTCTCTGAACAAGATACTCACAAACCCCAACGACGGAAATAAACACAGAACCATGAGAGAGGACACCAGCGAGCCACCAGAAGCGCTCTGCCATCAGAGCTGCAGAACCCTTCTCTCAAAGATCTACAATGACAGGTCTTTATAGACCTGCACCAGCTGCATCCAATAATGAAGGGGAGGAGTCCAGGTCGGTCGTATCCAATCGGCTGCACCTGGTGTGAAAGGGTAGCCATCTTGCCTGCAGATTTCCTGTACATGGAGAGACAGGACACAAACCAACACAAACACCCCCAAAACGTAACAACCACTCAAGTAGAATATATGGAATTGTCCCATTGGAAAATGGGAGAATGGAATGCACAAAATTATATAATTGATAAAAAATGTTATGTATGTGAATATTGTGCACAATATACTCTTATCTGGAATAATCAATATTAAGGATGCTGTTCTAAATTACAGCCAATATAATTTTGACTATTTTTCTCCCTTGCTTGTTAAATGTTAGCTAATCAAGTTACCCGTATTTGTCTGCCACTTTTTTTCCACTGTGTTATTATCAGTATTTTATTTCAGGTGATGTTGCTATCGGAGAGGGAGTGATGCGGTACTTTATGACACCAATCATATCCAAACTCCAGTTTGGATTCAGTCTAGATCTTGGTAAGTACTCGCACACGTTCTGGTGGTTGATGAACGCAGATATGTGCTGTTTAGCAGAGGGCCGGTGGGCAATGTTTTGTGTCAGGTAAATCAGTAAGTCAGTAGTAGGATATACAGGGGGGTTGCATTTAAAGTGGTTTGCGGTCTGTAAGTCATTTTGGAGTAGGCTACAATTTTGTTTAAGTGAATTCTACAAGCAGCAATACCACAGGCCAAGTAATCGCCTGTTCCAAACAGGCACATTTTCAACGGGCACTGCACTAGTATGATGTAATTTTATGTATTTAAGAGGTTAGTTGTTGTGAATTTATTCCCTGCTCTCTTGGTACTTTACAGGAGGAATGGGCCGAACACTGCTATTTGAGGGTGAACCTGACCATCTTGTTCCAGCAGCATCAGAGGCACTTATTGAAAGCAACCTCTTCCGGGTTGCAGGAAGGATGTTGGCCCACACTTTTCTGCATGACGGTCCCCATGTCACAGGATTAAGTCCTGCTGTAATTCATGTACTGTTCAATGGGGACCCTGAAATGGCTACTGTTGTTGTTGAAGACTGTCCTGATCTGCACATCAGGAGCATCATAGAACTGGTATGTAACCTAAAAGATACTTTGCCATGTAAAAAAATATTGCTGGGGCAGATATAATAAATGGTATGGTCCTTATTCTAGCTTGAACATGAAAAACTTACACCGGAACAGAAAGACACAGTTTCAGATCTTTCCATGTCTTGGGATATTCCGGCAGACACCAAAACGGAGATGGCTACATAATAAACTTCTACTCCATGCAGTGAGTTCCTGCTGGTTAAGTGACAGAACTCATTGCTGTACTTGTTGAAATTATAGAATGTATTCTGAACCCTGGCTTGTTAATGTTAACACAAGAGTTTAAGTACTCGAGTTTTAATGGGTTTTTATAAGACACTTTATTGTGCTTTTATTAACATTTTTTTCTACTGTGCCAACTTTTGTCAAATTTGGGTTAAGGATTTCTGCTGTAATATGGGTCTGTCTGTCTCTTAGGTCGTTGGGAGGACCATGCGCCAAATTAAACAGTTGAGAAAGGGACTGAAAGATGTGATGGTATGGCCCCTGCTGACATCTAGGCCAGATGTTGTCCCACTTCTTTTCCCCAAAATGGCTGAAATGCAGTTCACACCCCAGGTAAGTCAGTAATTTAGTTATATTTGTGACTTAACTTAATGAATTTTACGTCTATTTTCCATGACTGAGCTGGCTATTTTTCCATTTTCCAATAATGTGATCTGCATCACCAAAATAAGTTCTCCCTTTTTAAAATTACAATTTGTTTTCTTTAAGATGCTCCTAGAAAAAATCACATGGCCAGTTGAGGACAGTGATGATGAAGACTTTGACTTGGACACCACCTGCCGCATCACTGGCTTTCTAAGGATGTTCATTGAAACAGGTATAAACCTCATTTCTCTTTACAAATGCTTCTATGTCTCATGGATAGATATGATCAAATAAAGTTGAACTAAATGTCTTCAATCCATTGTATGACTTTTAGCTTCATCAGGTACCCTGGCCCAGCTGCTGACATTCTGGGTTGGCTGGGAGATGCTTCCTCCTGGACTGACAGTGGTGATTTCTGAGGGAACCCTTCCTACGTCCTCCACATGCTTTGAAACACTAAAGCTGCCAGCTCATTTCAAGATCTACATGGACTTTGAGAAAGCACTTGTCGCTGCTATAAAAAGTACTGGATTTGGGCTTGTTTAAGTATTTTCAGACACAAGTTCAGTGTCTTTGAAAACTGATTAACACACTGCAGCAGTTGACTTTTTATTTTATTTTTATTCGGCATATATATATATATATATATTTTTTTTAAAGGAAAGCAAACTTTCAGTTGTTGACTGCTTGTTCCTCACACAAAAAATAAAAACGTGTCGGACATCAGTCTAAGATTCTTGATAACACTTCCACAGTCTCTACATATAGTCTAAGCGCATCAGTAACAGAAACTCCTGGAGCTGGCAAAATTGCAACCTCTTCATCTGAGAGCTCACGGGCCAGCTGAACCTCGGGGACTGACACAGTGCCTCCATGAAGGCTGTGAGGTCCGTTCCAGTCGATCCCATACTCTTCAGGAATCTGAAAATATGACAAGCATAATCAAACTTGTAGTTAAAAAATAGTTTGACATGTCCTAACACAAGATTGTTATTTTTGGTCACCAAGTCAGTGAGAAATTGTTAGTTATTAAAGTTTTGTGAAATAATACAGCTGGAGTATGCACTGTAGAAAGTACAGCTCACAGGTTGATCTTTAAAAGCTTGGGAGATTTTAAAGACAATATAGTAAATGTTCCATTTAAAGTACCACATTTAGCACAATTTTTTTCCTCCCATAATTCCTTTGGGCAAACACTTTAGAAACGTGTTTAAAGTTGATTGTTAACCTCAGTAGGATCCTCCTCAGGGCCTTGCTCTCTGTAACGTCTCCAGAGTTGCTGTGGTGACTGATTCCGTTCAGTTCTCAGACCGTGAAAGTTCCAAGCATCTCGAAAAGAGTCTAGGCTTTGCTGAACCAGTGGAAGGAAAATCCAGTGCAGAGCGAAAAGATGGACTTCATTGTCTGGATTCAGTGTTCCCTGATCTTCCAATGAAGTAAAGATCTGATAGAAGAGGTCCAGGGCATGTTCATAAACATCTCTCCACATCCTCTCTATTCTGTGTTTAGGATAAAATTGTCAAATTGTTAATTTATGTGACATATGCTAAAGTACATTCAACTGGTATTTTAGTTGTGTGAGCCTAGTTGCCAAACATATTTCTTTACCGCTGATTGTGGACACTTCTGCCTGTGATGTGTGAATTCCTGTCGGTACCTCTGCTTCTGATCATGAATTCTGCTACATCTGCATTCTCCCCCCCTTTATCAGACCGTACCCTTGATGGCAGCCCATACTGCTCAACAGCGGCGATAAAGCTCCGTAAGACCGTATGAGCTCTGTTATTGCCAGCCACAGTCAGGTAGACCACTAAACGACTGAATCCATCCACCCCACCGTGGACAACAAATCTCCACCTGTTGCAAACACATGAAAAGATACAACTTTATTGTAAAACAATTGTAATGAAACATCTAGAACGATGAATTGTTTATCTGCTAATATCACTGACCTGATGAGCTTATGGTGGCCATCTATATGCCACAAAGAGTTTGGGCCAGGCACAAAATACTGCCGTCGCCCTAATACACGCAGCCTCAGACGTCTCATGTAGACTCCCTCTGCATCTACTCTGCGTAAAGACTCTTGCAGTCTTGAGACTGAGGGGAGGAACATCCGGACAGCTGAGAATATTACTGTCAGATATTGTTCCACCTCTATTAAACAGGAGGCTAAAAATCACAGGACATGTCTATCCTGATGATAGAAGTCAGCTGTCCTGAAATGTGTGTTTCTCTTCTATTATACACATTCTACATCTCAGAGGCGATGTCTTTCCAAAAGCGGGCTTCCTTCACCTTTCAAAAGGGCAGAGCTCCGAATTAAAAATACATTTAAATAATGCCCATATTATTATACTCACTTGGAACACGCACACCTCTTGCATTCAGGTGACCACGCATTAGCTTGTAGCCGGTGTTAGGATGACTTCTGTGAATTTCACTTACAATATGGTCCAACTCATCATTCACAGCTGAATAGAGATCTGTTTTTCTGTAGAAACAAAAAAAACACAACATCAAGTAATGTTACCTTAAACGCCATATTCTTTCAGAGTGTATGAGAGCAGCAATTCATAAACAGAAACCTCATGAATTTAGTGTAAATACCTTAAACTGTGTTGTTGCATGCGCCTCCTGATGGTCCTCTTTGACACTCCGAACATCGCTGCGATTTGAACTGCGGGAACTCCACGAAGAACTTGATGCTCCAGAACTGCACTTGGTATGTCAAACGGCAAACGCCCCGGTCCCTGTGTGTGTTGGGCCTGATGCGCCCTGGTACCAGAGAAGCGGTGGACAACTTCTTCTAGATTTGTAATTACTCTGTGGTCAATATCTTCGTCAGAAAGTGCGGAAATGACTCCAACAACTTCAATAAGTTCCTCTGCTTTACTAGCTACATGCTCGGACTCAGCAGGTCCTGCTTCTACATCCTCTGCTAAGTTTAAAATGTCTCTCACCAACTCCCTGGAAAGTTCACGGAGATCCTCCATGTTTCTATCCAGGTACTTCAGACCAAAGCAAAGGTTCAGACTAGATTCGCGTTAGCCCTGCCCACTGACTTTGATGGGTCAGTTTGACAGTTTTAAGTAATTCATGAAGCGCTGCAACGCAGGATCATGAAATGTAAATGTAAATAGTGAAATAGTTATATATGCATTTTACATACAATGAATCGTTATTTTAATTAATTATTGACACATTTAATGACACATTTATGTATTTAGTTCCAATTTTAATTAATGAATGACACATTTAAGTAATTATTTGATTGTGTATTTATTTATTTAATTGTGGCACTTTTAGTCCTCCATATATGCATTTTTATTAATTTTATGAACCGGGTCGTATATTTGTTTCTAATATCCTACAGCTTCATGGTTAAGGTACAGATAATCATTGAGGCTTTTATTTTGTAATGATGGAATTGGGTGAGGGGGGGTTGGGAGACAGAATGTTGGTTATTCAAACTAAGACGTTTTTAATTAATAGGCCTCATCACAAACATTACAGTAAAAATTCCCTCCATGGGGCTTTTTTTTTGTAATTATTGGACTGGGTGGGGTGGAGGGGGTGTAGATAGAGGGAGGGAGGGTGAGAGGGTGAGGAAGGGAGGGGTGGTGAGGAAGAGATAGAGGGAGAGAGAGAGACAGGAGGAGAAATAGACAGACAGACTGACTGAGTGAGTGAGTGATTAACAGTGGAAAGAGGTCAGGGGGGAGGGGGGGCTAGTGTCTTTATCATATTGGTCTGTTGACAGAAAGCATAACTGCGTCATGTGACTCCACTAATGAGGTCATAGGAGCAGCTCTGAGTCACAGACAGAGATACTGCAGCGTGTGTGTGCGAGTAACCACGGCAACGGCGCACCTGGGCCCATTAACGAGCTGCTGCAAAGGGCAGACACAGGACAGCGAGTTACACAGAATCCACACCTCAAAAAAGTGTCCACCAGCGCAAAACTATAACAGCTATCTAAAAAATACGACGTTTTTAAGAGACCCAAGACTCTACCGAACGCATGGATGCGTTTTGTATATCTGTCCGGTAATAAATACGGCTCCTGTCGCAGTTTACAAAACGTGTACCTTCTGGATTTTTTGAGAAATATGTCGGCAGATTTGTATTGGAGCCTATGGGGCTTTTGGCAGAGGTTGTGTCACTCTAACACTCAGGAATCCCAAACTAAAGAACTCTGGGATTCTATGAACACATTAATCCAATCAGCACAACCATGCCCTCATTAACCTTGGCTGCAAGGACAGAAGTTCCATATTTTTTTAACCAGATTCTGACGCTGACGCACACTCTAAGATCTCCGCGTCTCACTCTAGCAGACGCAATACACACTCATGTAAAAGTCAGAAACGGAGCGAAGAACTAGTGAAACATAATCAGTTGACATCAAAACAGTTGAGACTTGTGTCAACATTTGAAAGTTTAAATAGTGTCTGTAGCTGAAAGATTGGCAAAGCTGAAAAATCTGAAAGTTTAAGAGGATTTGAACACGATCTACATTGGAAAACCATGTTAAAATATTAATCAGGAATCAGGAATCAGGAAATCAGGAAACATTTATTAGCCAAAATATGTCAAACATACAAGGAATTTGTCTTGGCGGTTAGTGCGCGACAGTAGACAGACAAGACAACAGTGCACAAGTAATAAAATAAAGTGGAATGAAATGCTAATGCAATGGGTTAGTAGAATAAGGCTAAGGCTATCGGTTAGTATAAAACAAGGGAATAAAGTTTAAAAAAATTAAATATTAAAAAGTTAAAGAAAAATATTAAGCATAAAGTTGTTACGTTCCCCAGTTTTCTGTGTTTGGTGGCTTTGTTTTGTGCCTTGACAGGTGATTGATTCCAGGAGCAGCAGTCCCCAGACTGGAGATCTGGCCCCACCCACTCGTCAGTGGCTGCACCTGGATTCCTTCCCTCGCAACACATAAAGTGGTGCCATTTTGTTATGAAGCTCTCGCTCGTTGGGTGTGGGTTGTAGAGCAGAGAGTGACTTGGAGTCTCTGTTAAATCTTGTTCTGTGTGCTTGTGAAAGCGCTCTTCTCATTTGTGTTTAATCCTGTTTTTTTTGTCTTTTGTTCCCAGGGAAAAGGGGAAGCACCTTGGGAGTGCGTAGGCAAGCTGCCCATGGGTCTACACCACCCGTAGTCATCCTCCTGTCTAGAAACACTAGGCAAGACCTGGGCGGACCACCCCCTGTATTTGGTTAGTGAGCCTTGCTAGTGCTCAAGCTAGGTTAGGGGGGGGGTGTTTCAGGTCAGATAGGCAAGAGGGACTATTTTGTTTTGTTCATTCTTTTGGTTCCGCCCAGCCCCTTTTCCCAAGCAACCCGTATATATATATATATATATATATATATATATATATATATATATATATATATATATATAGATATAGATATATATTAATAAACATTCCTTTTTACGGGTTATATGTGTTCTGGTCGTCCGTGTACCTACACGCACCACACCTCTTTCCCCATTACCACATTGAGATAACAAGCGGCGGGTCGTTGCGTTCCCTCCTCCACGAGGCGTGCGTAACAAAAGTGCACTCACAAACAAGTAACAGACAAGAGACAAAGTGACAAGTGACAAAGTGATGAATTGCAGTTAAAGTGGCATGTGCAGTATGAGGGGGAGTGACCGGTGGAGTGTTAATAGTCAGGCAGTGGGGGACCGGGCTCTGTTGATGAGCCCGACTGCCGACGGGAAGAAACTGTTCGTGTGGCGGGAGGTCGTAGTCCTGATGGACCTCAGCCTCCTGCCAGATGGAAGGGGCACAAACAGTTTTTGTCCGGGGTGGGAGGGGTCGGCCGCGATCTTTTTAGCTCGCTTCAGAGACCTGGAAGCGAACAAGTCCTGCAGGGACGGCAGATTGCAGCCGATCACCCTCTCTGCAGAGCGGATGACCCGCTGAAGCCTGCCCTTGTCCTTGGCTGTGGCTGCAGCGTACCAGACGGTGATGGAGGAGCAGAGGATGGACTCGATGATGGCCGTGTAGAAGTGGACCATAATCGTCTTTGGCAGGTTGAGTTTCTTCAGCTGCCTCAGGAAGAACAACCTCTGCTGAGCCTTCTTGGTGATGGAGCTGATGTTCAGCTCCCACTTGAGGTCCTGGGTGATGATGGAGCCCAGGAAACGGAAGGAATCCACAATAGTGACGGGGGAGTCACATAGGGTGATGGGGGAGGGTGGGGCTCTGTTCCGCCGGAAATCCACAACCATCTCCACTGTCTTTAGAGCGTTAATGATTATTGATTTATATAAATTCAAGCTTAAGAGGTAGAAAGCTGAAAAGTCATAGCCTGAAAGCCGGAAAGAAGCTGAACATTTTAATATTTGAAGGATTTTAATAGCTGAAAGTGTGAAGGAGTTGAAAGGTGCCACGGAAGAAATAGAAGAAGAATAATGATATGAATAAGTTGAATAAAGATTCGAAGAACAATACTTGGAATGCTTAATGCATTGCAACAATAAGTTGATTAAAGATTCGAAGAACAATACTTGGAATGCTTAATGCATTCCAACAATAAAGAATAGAAGAACAATAAGCCCTACCTAGCCCCTACCCAGCCCCTTAAAAAGATAGAAATTGTTGATCAAATGTATTGAGTGGTCATTACAAGCAGTTGACATCTTTCATCTCCTCCACTGACAGTTTCTTCCCGTCAGCAGTCGGGCTCATCAACAGAGCCCGGTCCCCCACTGACTGACTATAACACTCCACCAGTCACTCTCCTTCATACTGCACATGTCACTTTAACTGTATTTTTTAATTCGTCACTTTGTAGTCACTCGTCACTTTGTCACTTGTTCGATAGTGCACTTTATTTTTAATATTTTTTAACTTTTTAAATAAAATACTAACCTATAGCCTTACTCTACTAACCCATTGCATTAGCATTTCATTTTATTTTATTACTTGTGCACTGCTGTCTTGTTGTCTATTGTCTGTTTTGTGTCTACTGTCACGCACCAACCGCCAAGACAAATTCCTTGTATGTTTGACATATTTTGGTAATAAATGTTTCCTGATTCCTGATCCTGATTCCTGACTGGTGGGAGAGAACCACTGATAAACACCTCAGCATTGACATAGCTGCTGTGTTTAACAGATCAAGTCTTCACAACTTCAGACTCACTGTTGTTTCACAGTATCACAGCTTCCCACATGCACAATGATGTTTTTTCACCGTGAGATGGTCAGCCACAATGCCCATATTAGAAACCATATCTTTCAGAAAGCAGAGTATTTTGGTATTCTTGCTGCATATCGTTCTCACATCTTAGTCACCATCAGCATCTCAGGCCCAGTCATTTGCTTTTCCTGCAGCCCTTTACATTAATTAATTCTCTCAGTCTTTACCTTGCTTTGAGAAGACAGTTTATCCAGGATCCTGAAGCTCCGTATCAGCCTCTCTCCAGTAAAAAAGGCCTTGAAGCAGACTTTTAAATGTAATAACTAACAATAATTGCCTGCTATTAGTTAGAAGACAAATGATACATATATAATTATGCAGAGCAAAAAACACAACCTTCCTCCTTCCTTCTTTATCCAGGGAAATTGGTAGTAGATGATGAGGAAGGACACACACGGTGTATGGATATGACTGTATGATGATGTTTCATTCCCAATGAGAGGAAGGAATTTGTTAGGGATTAGGGATCAGATCTGGCCATCAGATAAAACCAGGAGAGAGAGTCATGGAATACAGAATTTACGAAGGAGGAGTTGAGCTCGAATGTCCAGCCAATCGCATACGACAGCAGCACACAAGACACATCCCCGCGAGATTGGAGGAGCTGAACTGGAGAAGAGGTAGGCAGAACCAATATGAACCAATATTGATGAGGGGACTTCTATATTTCGCAAGATATTATACTATTTCGGGCAGCACGGTGGAAGGTCCTGGGTTTGACTCCGCCCAGTGGCCTTTCTGTGTGGAGTCTGCATGTTCTCTGCGTGGGTTCTCTCCGGGTTCTCCGGCTTCCTCCCACAGTCCAAAGACATGCACTGGGGATCAGGTTAATTGGGGACTCTAAATTGGCCGTAGATGTGTGAATGGTTGTATGTTTCTGTGTTAGCCCTGCGATTGGCTGGCGACCAATCCAGGATGAACTCCGTCTATCGCCCGAAGTTGGCTGGGATAGACTCCAACCCCCCCGCGACCCTGTGTGCAGGATAAGCGGTTTGACAATGGATGGATACCTTATTTCCCTTTGTAACTTGTTGACTCTTTTTGACTCTTGGCTTCTGGCCGGGGCGAGGGTACAAAAGGAGAAATCCCCTTCAATGGGGGCTCTTTTCGCTGTTCAAAACTTCTTTTTCCTTCCGCCTTCTGGTGATTGAGATACCTTCTGAGATTTCATTCATACATACTACTAAAAAGCTCTTACGTATGTGTGTGCATAGGTTTACAGAGTATGTATGTATTTGTTGTCTTTTTCAGTGGGTCTCGGTTTTTGAATTTAAAATAGCCCCAAAATGTTCTTGTCTCAACCTGGACTACATCATGTTCCAGAGGTAAATCATATCTTCGTAAATTAAATGAGAAGATTGTCTTCTCTATCTGTATTTCTTCGTGTTTTAAGGCATTTATTGTCAAGTTCAGCAAGGTTGATTACCAGCATTTACCCAGTTTTAGTATGTTTGTCTTCCAGCTAGTTCAGAGAAATTACCTTTGTACAAGACCACACATACAAATATGACTTGTATGTGTGTCAATTTTGTCTCCTCCTAATAAATGTGTTTAATAATTTTACAAGAATAGACATTAGTGGTAGTATTTTTATTGTGCTAAGTCATTTTATGTTTTGTTATGTATTTTAGTCATGCAAGTCACTAAAATTTGATCCTCACATTTCAAGAAGTATCAAGTTACAAAGCAACCCTGAATCACAAAAATACAACTTAAAATAAAAATATGCGCAAAGAAATCAATTCAAACTATGACTATAATGCAAATGTTTTCATCTTGTAATTTCAGGAGCATATGTAGATACATTAAAAAAGTTTTTTAAAAGTCCAAATTTGTCTGGCTCTTTTTAACATGAAGAGATAATATTGAATTCATAATTATTTCTTTCATGATTATTTATTCAACTTTCAATGATTCTTTATAATTTTTTTGTTCAACCCAACAGTGGCAACAGATCCAGCCCATTTTGGTCAGATTTACTCGTTTTGTGAAATCTTGTCCATGCAAGATGTAGTTGATAATAAACAGAACCTCTATAAATTGCATGTCATACATAGAGATATTATGCATTGTTGAACCAATTTAGAACATTCTCCTTATTTTCTGTGATCCATTTTATGTTGCTGATGGTTCTCTCAATGGACTGCTCCACTGCCAGTGTCCCAGAGCCAAAACCAATGACATTGTTCTCTGCCTTAAACTGCTTCAGCTGTCACAAAAAAATAACACAGGTAAGTTGTTTTGGAAGGGGATAAAGTCATCTGAGGTCAGGCAGCAGCAAATAACAATATAGAGTCACGCTAGTGATGTGTCGTTCGTGAACGATTCGTTCATTTTGAACGAATCCCTACAAGGACTCGAGAGTAACGAGTCCTCTCAAAAAAAGATTGGTTCATTTTCTCGTGGCCACGCATTGGGATTTGCGTAGGCTCAGCCAAGGAAACAGAAATGATTCGTTGAATGCAAGTCATGTGGAAAATGATCCTTCTGCCAACCAAGTGGTACCAGTGCTGAGCCTATGCAAGTCACGTGAAAAATGAACGATGAACGATGAACGAATCATTGACCCGAAGACACGGTCGGAAGGTGAACGATTCATTCATCTGCCGGATACAGATCTTTAGATCATTTTTCACGTGACCTGCATTAGGCTCAGCACTGGTAGAGAAAACAGAAATGATTCGTTCATTTTGACTGGGTCTTCGGATACGGATCTTAGGATAATTTTTCACGTGACCTGCGCTCAGAAGAGGAAACAGAAAGGATTTGTTTACCTCGTTCACTTTCGCGTGGCTAGGTTTAGTAAGACGTGAATGATATTCTTTTACAAGTAATTATTACAGGTTTCGTTATTTTAACTTTTTTGTACTTTACTTAGAGTTCAGCGTAATAGTTATGCCGTGATAATTGAATGCTAGTGTGAAAATAAATTATCCAGACTGTCATGATACATTATTTTAATGCAGGAATTTATCTTACCACCCTCCCGAAATGAATGAATGACTCGAAAAAAGATTTGTTCATTTTACTGAACGAGATTCAAAGAACCGGAGAGTCGGTAGAATGATCCGAACTTCCCATCACTAAGTCACGCTGGTGTCAATGTAAACAAACAATGTCCAACAGGACAGCATTTTAGGTACTTGGGATTTTTTTTACAATAAATCTTATATTTTTTAGAAGGAGAAAAGATTCAACTGTATGTCATTGCACAGAGTACAGGTACTGAGACAATGAAATGCTTCTCTGCATTTAACCCATCCCACACAGTGCAGAGCAGTGTGCTGCCAGAAAGGTGCCCGGGGAGCAGTTAGGGGTTAGGTGTCTTGCTCAGGGACACAACAACTCGGCGGTTCCCAGCGCACCCTCACTACTTCATGCGCCATGTTACCCCCTTTTAACATCGGTTTCTACACATATGAGACTTCCCTGTGTGTTAATCTGCACAACACAGTAGCTGTGGCTTCTGTGGTGCAATATAAACATAAGATATTTTCCCAATCCTGAAATCCAAAAAGTTAATCTTTATATGAAATTTTAGCTGATATTGTCATAATTAAAGCAATTATCACGCTAACCAGCTGTGTTTTGGAGTTGCAGTTGGAAATTCAGTTTAAATGTTTTTCTCTCAAATGGGTAGGGCAAGATCATGGTTAGTTTAGAATGTAGCCTACTGCTAATCCAGAGTAAAAAAGTTATAATACAGCAGCTACTACAAAGTCCGTCAACTGATTTCAACAGCAACAAGAAAAAAACAAAGAAGTTAATGCCCACCTGCTAACTGAGAGGGATCATTTAGATTTAATTGCAGCACAGAAAGGATTGCCACTTTTTTGACACAACAATCTAAACTCCCATCCTGTTTCATCTACCATTGATATGATCTCAAGCAAACAAAGGAATACTTTTTGCGCCATGGACTTGGTAACATGAACAATCTCTCAAAATAGATGTAAAATATGTTTGATTCCTGGTGAAATTTGGGCCAAATGAATTTCTAAGAAACGATTTGGGGATAAAAAGGTAGAGGATATCTAACCTGTTGAAACTCAAATTCAGTGGCGAAGCGCTTGGTGACTCCATTGATGAGGTTGGAGAAGGAGAAGGATCCACCACCATACCTGTGTCAAGACATGACAGAAAAATAACAGCTTTTACAATTGGTGAAAAGCATACAAATGTATGCTTTTCACCAATTGTAAAAGCTGTTATCTCCAGGTGTTATATCCACCAATTTCAAAAACAGTGTCTCAAGCCCCAATTTCAAGTCTTTATTTGAAATGTTAATTTATGAATAATGAAGTTAAGCCGGTGATGCTTTAGGGCAGAGGATATCGTGATTTACAGGGTGCTATCATAGTGTTGACTAATCTTGGATATGTCCGTGATTTCGTCTTAGCTTAGCTAAAAATGTTTTAGTGACTGTTCACTTGCAATTGGCTTGACCCTCTCACTTCTGGTTGCAAAAAGCCAATATGGCAATGAACAAAAACCAAAATGGCCCTGGCCAAAGAGCTAAGTGTGGACAGACAAAATGCTAGAGGTTTCAAAGCGGCGGTCAAAAAAACAATTGTGGATTGTACTCACTCTGCAAAAATGAATGACCATCGAGCTCTGACAAAGTCCCACGCCAGAGACTGTCCAACCACATTGTTAGCAATGTAAACAATGGTGGAGGTGGCATCTTGTTTTCTGATCTTGTCTGGATGCAGAGTGTACTCCAGAAACCTCAAAGGGGTAAAACCAGAATAGAGAGAGTGTGTGAATACCTATATATATATATACACACACGTCAGTGTACTGGTCATTAATTGTCAGTTATATGCTGTTGTACACTGCATGACAGCATTAACAAGCTGTTTGTGAGCAGACCTGTCAAGCAGCCTGGGTTGCTTTGTGCAGGCCAGGGCAGAGCGGAGTTTTCAGCTTCAATGGCAATGGTGGCTTGCTCAAACTGTGACCAAGCAAACTCCCACTCTTGAGAGCCACCTGCTGCAATAGCATTACAGTAGACAGTGGAGCGAAGGTTGGGGTGGATTCTGAAGTAAGACAGGTACAACATAGTTGATGGAGGGAAAGATGCTCTAAAAATACAGTGAAGATTAAAACAGTGAAACTATAACATGTTGCATGATGAGCAATACACTTACTGGTTTTTATTTGTGTTCATCCATTGATTGAACCATTCCTGGGACAGATTTTGGCATTCTTCAAGGCCTGTCCTGCACGCCAGGCTGATAGCATTCACTTGGTTGTACCTGCAGGAAGAACAAAAATGAAAGATGATGCCCAGAGACTTGAGTGCGGCTGAATAAGCCGTGATCAAAAACAGGGACCAATAATAGAAATCGAAACACGCTCTCACTCCCAAACCTTCAAATACAGAGGCTTGATGAGTCCCCCTTGGTAGAAAAGCACAAGGTACCTCTTTCGTATACGTTTTCAACATGATGGTGGTTAAATATAGGTTAGTTACATGCAGAGTAACCTTTAAAAATAAACTTTGATCAAAACTACATAGGTTCAAGAAAAGACAGTGACTAATGACAAAGTGACTAAAGACACGTCACAATGAAATGACTAATGACTCCCGCCTCTACCAACGTCTCTACCCAAAGCTAAATACTCATCAACATCACGACTGTTTGATGTCCTAGCTCCTAAATGATGCAATGAAATCCCAAATGACATCAAGAGAGCAGAAAGCTTAGACAGCTGAAAACACACATTTTCCAACTATACCTGGACTAGTACTTTATTAGCACTTACTCATAGCACTTTGTAGTTTGGATTCCTTAAGGAAATTGTACTTGATTCTTGTTATTCTGGGTCTGTAGCTTCTTGGTTCAATGCACTTCTTCTAAGTCACTTGGGATAAAAGGGTCAGCTAAATGAAAAATATAAATCTCTCTCCCTCTCCAGGTTAGGGATTTAAGAAGAGCACGCCTACAATTGTAGTTTGTGTGCTATTTAGATTAGTTATTACCAGAGGTGTCAAAAGTATTCACATTCATTACTCAAGTAGAAGTATAGATACTAGTATCAACTCAAGCTTGTGCCGTTCTGAAAAAGGATCCGACCACCGGAGGAACCAACCACTTTTCGCACCCGGCGTCGCTCTGATCTGCGGGTGCGTTTTGGAGAAAACCAATAGGGTGTCTGGATGGTATATGTTTAAACTTCTCATCCAACCAGAATCAAATTCACTTCATCCAGGTGGTGTGATTTATCTCGATTCGTTTTTTTTTGTGTGTTTGTTTTTGAACGACGAAGTAATGGGGCTATTTTTAAAATGTAAGGAGTAGAAAGTACAGATATTTGCGTGAAAATGTAAGGAGTAGAAGTAAAAAGTCAGAAAAATAAATACTCCAGTAAAGTTACCCAAAAGTTACCCTAAGATACGCAAAATTTCTACTTGTGTATGTATGTCACGGTTTGGATTCGTTTCCTGTTTTATTTTGTAGTTTCCTGCCTCTGCCTAGTCCCTCGGTTAACTTCACTTCCTGCCTTGTCCTGTCAGCCACTGTGATTGTCGGCTGTGTCTCTTGTTTCCACTTGTGTCCAATCCCCTGCACCTTCCCAGTGTATTTAAGCCTTGTGTGTTTTTCGTCCCTTGTCGCGTTATTGAATGTTCAACCCTGAATGGCTTGGTTCCTGTTCCCTGTCTGTGTTTTTCCAGCTCTGGTGTCTATTTTGGATTTTTGGGTTTAATAAAGTAGTTTGTGCTTTGTTATTTGACACCTCTGGTTATTACATTAGTATGTTTGATTAATAACTGCAATATGAATTAAAAACAATTCATAGTCATTTAATTACTGTACACAACATCCTGCCACAATGTAACGTTATAACCTGGTGGAAGGACCCTTAATCCTTCCATATGGATTTCTCCAAAAGACCCCAAAGAGGGTTTTTGTCTCCTGTGAGGTGGTTTATGAGCAATGGATGTTGGACAGCCCTGCGAGGCAAATATTTAGATTTTGCACCATATTAACTTAAACCTAATGGTTAAAATATGATGAACTGTGATGATTTAAGACGTGTTTTATTAAAGTGTACCAGCTATTAGATGGTATCAATATTATGAATGAAATGTTGTGTTTACAGGATACAGCTTTAAGCAGTTGTTGAATGTATTCAAATGTTGGAGAGAAAAGTGAGGTTTCAGGTCTAGCCACGGAGGAATGCAACCAAAGGAGAGGAGCTGAAACCCCTGAGTGAGCATGGCTGAAATCAATCTGCTGATTGTTGCCACGGTGGATAAGAGGCTCGGGAAGCCAGGCAAACGAGGCCTTTGATTAGCTTGCTTTTCTTTAAGATCCAACTAGTTTGCAAATGTCATGTTATGTCTTCCCTTAAAAAGGTATGACTTTTGGAACTGTAGTGTACTGTGTTTTTTTCCATACTCACTGATCCAGGTGTCCAGGAGGTACGATTGTCCAGTTGAGAGTCATTGTCTTGTAGTACTCAAACAGAGGGGTTTCCTCAAATAATTCTACAAAAACCAAAGACAACTTTCAAATTAAATGACTGTTTTTGGACTTTTTCTTTTCTTTGTTGCTGATATGTTTGGTGGTAAGGAAGCCCACCTGCATGGGACCATAAACCTTGTTGCGGTCAAACATGAGGTAGAAGAAGTCCAGGTTACTCAGGGCTGACTCCCAGGGCATATAGTCTGTCTCTTTGATCAAATATTTGGTGGTATCCAGGGCCAGTACCGTAGAAATCATCTTTGCTCTTTTGGGGTTACAAAATTATGAAAATTAATGGGTTATCCAATATCCAAATTTGAATGGTATTAAATAGTGTTGCAGCCTGGACCAACTTTAGTAAAGTGTTTCTACTTTACTGGAGGTAGCAACAGCAATCATTATTGCAGATTATTCTCTTAATATATGAGACCGTCTATGTATTCTCATATATTAACAGGACTTACCTGGCTAGGTTAAAGGCATCATCCACCAACTGAGCTCTGTTGATAACTGGAATAAGCTTGAAAAACAAGAGTATGCCAGTCACTATTACTACAACAACAACTTAAATCAGGAACCTGTTTAAAGTAATACACATCTCACATTTTATTAGTTAAGCTTTAAATATATACCGTATGTTTGTTACTCAGAACTTCTACCAGTCTGTTCCAGTTGCCTAGGTCATAGTTGACTCTGTAGTAACCGACTACATTGAGGTTGGCCAGAACCCAGTCACCTCCTGATGCCTTCATCTAATTTATTGTGGCTAAAGAAGAAAAAGAGTTTGGAGTTAGTCGTGATCGTTATTGGCACTGAGTCATCAGCTCAGTTTCCCAGAATACATGCCCATGGATTCAATAGGCTCGTTCGAAAAGAGCTGTGCCTTCTCTTGAAAGTTGATGTGTGACCTTGTTTAGATGTGTTTGTAAATATATATAATGCCAATATAAAACTGCTATTTAGATAAAACAGACTGACCTATGGACCAGAATCCTTTCCTGCAACAACGCAGCCTGTATGACATGGCCCCGGTTAGCCAAGTGCGCAACGCTAGTGTGGCATGCTGAGTCATGTGTAGTTCAGTGAGTACAAATTCTAAGGATATCATGGAATATGGCACAGAAATGAAACTTGCAGTTGTGCTTCTTTTTTAGTTTTACAAAAGTGTAGTTACTGTCTTGAACAAGGCAGCACTCCAAAAAATAAGCGCAATAAAATAAAAGGTTTGGCAGACGGATGGCAGAATGATGCAAAAGAACTGCCGTGTTCAAAAATCTTTTTAAGTGGCTGTTCAGAATTTCTTCTTTCATGACACGCGTGCAAACTACTAGTAAGCAAATATAACGTTTGGTGTTAGTTGATTTCATTGTAAGGTTTACATTATATCATTTGCCCGACAATTAAGTCTGATATTATGGCGCAAGATCACTGTTTGCTTAGTGGCGACCCAAGGAATCACACAGCTGTATAATAATAAATATAATATCACCCTAAAGTTCCACATTAGTTTCGTTGAACGCTGCATAATGTAGGAAAAGATACACTTATGGATTTACAGTACAGTAACTGCCGTTTTGCTAAGTCATTCTTGCTTGCTTGTTATTCTCCTACCTGTGGTTGTATTTGTTCATATTAGGGATACATTAGAGGTTTATTATTTCATGTAGATCGGTTTCAGAACCACACAAGCTGTTTCACTAGTATCAAAGGAACATCTTGTCTGGAGAGCATTCTAACTGATGGCCACTAGTAGAATTATACAGTCCTTCCTGGGGCAATCTAACACTACCTAATTAATAAATACCATTCACAAAGCTACCAATCACAAAGCCATCTGCCCATCAGTTACATTACATTCCAATCTTTCCCAAAGACACATGCAGGCCAGAAGAGACGGGATCGAACTGCAAATCATCTGAATGAAGTTTGTCTGGTTAAATATAAACTCGGATGTAGATTTTTTAGATCTCCAGTTTCTGCATTTACATTCAGTCAGTTCAGTCATGAAGATTATCTTTAAAATAAGACAATCCCTTATAAATCATAGGGATTATCCCCTGTTTTACCTCAGCATCACTACTACTCTATTATTCTACTTCAAGAGGGAGTCCAATAGCCAAAGACCTGCACCATATATTTTTTATGCATGCGCACAAAAACAATAAAAACTTTTTAAATTTCAATTCCAAGTCACTTTACATTTAAATATCAATTGTGCTTCTATAGGTGGACTCTTTGTGCCAATCTTGTGATTGCCTTAAGAGTTTCGTTTGTGCGCAAAGCCAGTTACAAAGACCTGGAGGTTTATATGACCACTTGGAGAATCTTCGTCACGACATGCATTTCTTTATTTTGAGTAATATTAAAATCATTAAAATAGAGAAAAGGGTGTTTCTAAAGTCATTAGATACACGCAGTCAAGTTTAGTATCTGAAGATCCTACCTGATTTACCCCTCAACCATTGCGGTTCTTGAATGTCTCTAGTTTTCATCCACCTGATCAGAACAATCCATTCATATCTGTAGGACAAACAATTGTTTTATTTCATATACATATATATATTAGTATTATGTTTTACCTTTCAAGAACTGGACTATATCCCCTTTATCACAATGATTAAGAAAATGATTAGGAATTACTGATTTTTTTAAAAGTCTTGGTTGCTTAAATGTTTGCAACAATACCAAAATTTATAACAATATTGAGGATAGCGGTACTTCTATAAATTAAGGTATAGACTAGTTTGTAAGCATAAGCATGAGTAGCGCCAAAGAATGGTAAATTTAGTTTTTCAATATTGTAAAGGTAATAGCATATAGTAGCAAGGTGTACGAAATAGAGAATGAATTTGTCAAGAGGGAGGAAACTACGTAAGAAAGGCATTGCACATACTTGAAGGGAGATACAGCCGTAACTTCTGAGTATGGATGTAAGAGAGTGTTCTTGGGACACAGCCCCACTTGAGGTGTTAATTGTAACCACAGGAAAGCCAATCTGCAGCACCCATGTGGAAGTTGAGTTCTGCTAGCATTAACAGCCTGTGGAAGAAGAAATTATAAAGTAAATCAACAGTAGGTTGATAGCAACTAGATATCTTTTAGATTAACACATTAGCTTAATGTTCAATATATTTAGGTCTTTAGAGATGAACATGCCATCTGCAGCTGGTTCCATAGGTCTGTGTATACTGCATTCCCATATGCAAATGTATCCAGGTAAGTCTGCGGGGCAGAGAGAAAAACATGATATTGGCCTTTTGGAGGTTTCTGACTGCTTTCCCTGAAAGCTTGTTGCTTACGCAGCACTTTAAATTCCATATTTTCTTAATTTAGATGATAATCCTTTTGATGGGAATTATAATTACTGTATTTAGCTGACCATTATGGTTGAAACCCTGTAATTACTTGCTTTTTCAGTTATCAGATATAGTCTACCAAAATTCTAATAGAGAATCAATTGGTCAAGACCATTGATAATCAAATCACGCCCTGGATGTTTACAGAACCAATTTATAGATTTACTGTCTCAAACAAAGGGAAAAGACACTAGCACTAACATTAAGTATTTTGCAGGTAAATATCGGATTGTATGTCTCAATGAAGTCGATACCATTAGTCCCTCTCTGAAGACATCTTCTGTTAGGAAGTCCGACAACATCCTCAGAACAGATGCTCCCTGAGAATGACCAAACACAATTTAAATCCTTATTAAAGATAATTAAAATAATGTAAAGATTAATATATGGTTTTCCATGACAGAAATTAAATGCACTACCTGAATGGATTGCTATAAAGATCAGAGATGGCTAAAGTATGGCGCTGCTATTGAGGATTGAGTGTATAAGGTTACCTTGCTGTATGAGATGGCGTCAAACAGCTCACTGATCTGTGCAGGTTTCTGGATGTCCTCTTCTCTGGAGGAAAGGGGGTGAGACGAGGCCAGAGCATCGACGGCAAACACCCTGTGGACTTCACTGAGCACGATGAGGTCTTTCTATTATAAGACATATCAGACATTAAGGCCAATACCGCCCTGATCAGTATCACCATTATTTAGGCCATGGGGTGGCCATAGGGTGGCAATGAAAGTTTTACCAAATTCCAGTCGGGTTCAGCCTCGTGTGCTCCCAGGTACTCAACATAGGAGGCAAAGCCTTCATTCAGCCACAGGTCATTCCACCATCTCAAGGTCACCAGATTACCAAACCACTAAAGGAACAGCAAAGAAAAAAGAAGTGAATCTTGTACCAAGTAATATCTGATCTTGATAATCTTTACATGTTCCATCTTCCGCCGCAAACTAAAGACACACCTCTTCAGACTATATCTTGTCTAAAAACTAGGGCTGTCAACATTATGGATTAAGCTATGAAGAACTGTGCAGATGAATTACTCCATGTGTCAAACATGGGTGAGAGGCAATTAGACCACTTAAAGCACTGCTCTGTTAAGCGTGCTGCTAGGCTAAGCTAGCTGCTATGCTTCTTCCATCTCAACTTCTAACATTGCCCTGCGTGGCACACAGTCAGCAGAGGACCACCACTGTGTCCCTAAAAGGCCGTGGTTTGAAAACGTTCTGGCTAAATTTTGGGAGATTATTGGCACTTCAAACAGAGCCGTTACATGATGGAGAGTTGAGAGCAAAGTGCACGGACAACAGGTAGAGTCACTAGTTCAACATGTTCCACCCATGTGGAATACCGTCTCCAAGATGATCAAATGTGTGTCGGTCTGTGTTTAAAATAACAAACAGTGTCTGAAATACACACTTTCTAGCGATTACTTATTACTTTTAAGATTCTGTCTGATTAAAAACAACATAGTAACAACAACAACATTTGACAAGTGACACTTTGGATAAAAGCATCAGCTAAATGACATGTAATGTAATGATACTAAAAATTCATTAGCCTCCAGATCTGTAGTGTGGGAGTTATAACTTGTGTAACCAAACCCCATCAAAGATCTGTTTTGCAAGATTCAATAGACATTGTGAAGTGATAGTTTCTACTGTTAAATCCAAACCATGTGAGCCAGTTCATGAGCAATGATGGCCGTAATCCTTTGCTTGTTGGAGTTAGAGGAGAACGCTTCATCGTAGAGCAGTGCTGTCTCTCTGTATGTGATCAGACCCCAGTTTTCCATGGCTCCAGCATTAAAGTCTGGTAGAGCTATTTGATCTGTATGATGCAATATATTATTAGTGATCGATTACAATTGGATTAACTGCTTGTTAGTTGAGTTCTAACGGCATCAATGTTGTACCAATGTGTAAAAATGTAACAAAATGAGAGGAAGTTCTGAATATATTGACCTACAAAAAATGGACAACAACGGTTTATGACTGTGATGAACAACTGCACATTAAAAGGATCAAGTTTGAGGTCTATATAAGTGATACTGTATGGAATACCGAATCATCTCAGACCACTATTCCAATGCCCTGGGTTAAATCAATTAAAACTGAAAGGCACTGTCACCCTTGTAATAAACACATACTGTATGTCTTGCATCAATAAACATTGTGTTCAGAATGAGTAACACCGCTGGTACATTGAAAGTGGGAGCAAATGGCTAGAAAAAGAGGTTTTTGAGGTTAACCACAAAAATGAAACTAATTAGATTGCCAAAACTACTGCCCACTGATAGAATGGTTCAATCAGATTAGAAGTCAGAATAATGAATATCTTGGTGTATTGTGTCTAAATATACAACAAAACAATGAAAGGTTTCCCGGAAGCACATTTGGTAACATACATTTAACAAAGACATATGAAAAGGATCGAAATTACAAAATTGGCTAATACTATCATCATTCTTGCACTTACCAGACTTTGGCAGAGGGTAACTGGAATTGTAATACTTGTCAAAGAACTTAAGGATAGGTCCTGTTTTGTTAAGGGCATAATCTCCTTGTTTAGCAGCAATAGCAGGCTTCTTTGCGAATATGCGAATCTAAAACAACAATACGCAAAATAAAAAACAGTGTCATTATGTACATTAGTTTTAGTCGTAGACTGGAATCGTCAACTCATTGATCGCATAAGATCAATGAAACTATCACACTAAAGCCTCTAACTGCAAGGTCTTCAACTCCCGCCTACAAGAAATGTTCTAGTGCATTCCAGGGGAAGCTGGATATTAGTGAGTTATGAGTTATGGAATAAGTGTGGGCAAAGCGGCTTTTTGGAGTTGCCATAAGGTCTTTAGTACATGCTGTGGTAACCATCTAAGAACTTGCTATGGACACCAGGGGTGTAGAAGTCCATCAAGTCAAATAATATTGTATATATAATATTGCACTGCTCGTGTTAATAATTAGACCAACTATTCAAAATCTCTTGACAACATCTGGAAATATCTTGTTGAGCAGCACATAATCATCTAGCGCAAATGAAAAGCAAAAATCACTTACCAAAACTCCATCAACTGTATTACTGATGAAGTCAAAGTCACTGACAATGAACGCCAACAGGTAGGTGGACATTTTTTTTGTTGGCTCAAAAATGGTCATTTGCACATTGTGACCATCTATGGTGATTAAATTGAATAGACTTAGATTTTTTCTTTAACTTACTTTGAATTCAAGTCAATTTTTTCTATCAACAGTTTTACCTGTAGAATGATTTTACGTCCACAAATATCTCCTCATATATTTCATTGATTTTGTCTTAAATTTTCAAAATGATCCTGCACAACTACTATTCTACTTATTCTAGTGAAACTTGCGTTTTACCTCGCCATTGGAAAGGGCTACAGTTCCAACATTGTGGATCAGTGTGATGTAGAAAACAGATGTCATGGCTGGCTCGTTAAAAACGGGGAAGGCCTTCCTGGCATCTGTTGGTTGCATCTGAGTAGTAGCAACAACCCTGGCAGGTGGTAGACAAAGTTGAAAATATTAGTTCATTAGTGTTTTGCACCCAGACCATCTTCTCCACTGAATAAATATAGTCAGGCTGCTTCAGTCATTTTTGCGGTCAAAACTCAGGGGTGGGGGCGGCAGCGAACGGTACCGTTGACGGGGGGTACGCCAAAGTCGGTACCGCCCGCCCGGACTTGGCCCGTGGGCCAGAGTTTGAGAGCCCTGTAGTAGTGTAACACACTACACAGGATAAAACCATTGAAACCAGTTGTTGCGCCCAAAACTCATTGTCTGATCAAGCGCTCTACGACTGCTAGGTCGGGCTTTTATCAAGCTGATACCAATCAGTCTGAACCCAACATACATTGATGAAGTAAGGCCTAATATGACCCCAGATATCTGTCAAGTATCACTTAGTGACATTCATAAAACAGGAATAAAACTATAAAGCTATCGTTATGACCAGGAAGAGAGGAGTTATGAAAGGTGAAATCCATTGGCAGCTCTCAAAAATCATCAGTTCTTCCTTGAATAATTTTACAAATGTATTAAAGAAGGCAAAACATTTTTATACAGAATTGCTATATTAGTTCCAATATCTAATACCAGTTTAAAGTCAGCCACATCAGCCCTTTTCATCAAAACCACATGATTTTCTTTCCATTTTCATACCTTTCTGGAAGACTTTAAGAAATATCTGTTGCCCCAGATGATTGGTTGCTCTGGCATTATAAGATATCAATTTGTCTCCTTACACCAATTTTGTAACTATGTAAATGAGTTATGACAGAAACCACCATAGCTGTTCAAGAATGCAATAGGTAAATTACTTTCCTTAAATAAAATGCATGAAAGTACCTGTGCCGAGGTATGTACAGAGGGTGTATCATGTGTAGATTTGTAATTTGTGCGATACAAAACAAAATTGAAATTGAAACTATATCAAGCTATCAAGCTTTAGAAAGGGAAATAATAACAACAACCATTAGCTATTGCTATATGACAGGCAGCAGACTAAGAAACAAAACTAAAGTGATGTGATCTGTTCAGCGCCTGGTTAAAACGTCACATGTCGATGTTATCATTCCCTTTCGGTAAAAACAGAGACACCTTCACCTTGACAGCACTGTAAAACGTAGGGTAGATAGTATATGGGTTTTACGGCTCTGACAGCAAGGAACAATGCAAGGTTAGCTGTACCTGAAGAACAATAAAACACTTCAATGTGCAGCCTTTCCTTTGAAGTGAGAACGATGTGGAAATTTTCCATATTCTATTTCACTCAGTCCAATGAAGAAATAAGATAATTGTTGATTATTAACAGATTATATTTGAGGATAAAAGTCTTCACAAAGTATTTGGTGCTTGGAATCTGCAGCCAGATAAATGGATGTACTGAAGGAGAGACAATCATCTTGCTATGGAAGAAGAGACCTGCTGATCTAACCAGCTCATATCCTGATTGACAGCGCTGAACAATGACAGCAGGGAAAGAAATGAGTGAGCATTCATGAGAGGTGAAAGGCAAGAGTATAACGAATAATCCACGCTCATTGGCATGCAAGACTATAGTGTGGCTAAATGAATTTACACTAGAGCTTCATGGAGCTAACAATGCACAAGGACAAATGTTAAAAGGTTTCTCTCCCACAACTCACACTATCCTTTGAGATATTATTGACAGGCATCATTAACATCCTATCAAGAAAAATATCTTTAATGCATCAGAGGGTTTTAATAGTTCCACAAGTTGTGAGTTTATAGGATCCAGTAAAGAAAAGACAGGCTTACAATAAGAAGAGCTATTAAAAAACACCTGGGTTATTGTGATACTCACTGTGTCCTTGTTCTTTATAACTGTGTGATAAATGCATCACTTACTTTGATTGTTGGATCAAAGTCTGACCACAAATGTCACTATTTTAAGAAGCGTTCATTCTTATTTATAAGATGTCTTCTGATGCAACAGTAAAGCTATGTACTTTCAGTTAAAAAATCTTAAGGCAGAGGAAATCAATTATTGCTGTCAATAGCAACCACAGCAGCAAACATATTTATTAACTTGTATGCAGACTTTTTTTTCTTGCAGAGGGTATAAACTAATTTTATAGTGTGATGTCTCGGCAGGCTGGGATCGTGAGTGGGTAAGTGGGTGCCCAAAATAAAGACGACAACCAATGATTCGAAACCTCAAAACTTGTATTCCTCACAAATGTAAAACTTAAATCTGACAAAAACATTGTTTATCAACATAAATCTCTTCGTCAACCATCTCTCCCTCTTCTCGACTCCTCACCTTTTCTGTTCTTCCGAACCCCTAGCTGTCGTGAGGGCAATCAGCCTTATTCCCTTGAGCTGGGACCCGCTGCCTTGCTGACTCTGAGAGTTGTAGTTCACCGGGTGGGAATGTACCTCCCATTGAGGACCAGACCTCTCGGGACATCACATAAGGCAGCGATTCCCAAAGTGTGGGCGAAGGTACTGCAGGTGGGCTGCGAGAGGTCATTTACAATAAATAAATAAAGTTTTTAATTTCAAAGTTTGAAAAGTTTGAAATTAATATAAAAATAGTTATGATGTGGCACATTAGTTATGTGAAACATTAATTGATAAAGCACAAACAATTTAAACGAACAGATTAATAAAACAATAAGGCTCTCGCTCGAAACGGCTGCTCTTGTCCACCTGTCGTTGTTCAACAAATGGGGCGCCCTCTTGTATACTACAAGAGGGCATATTTATAAAGTAAATATATCGCATTTTCCGCACTCCAAGGTGCACTTAAAAGGCTTTAATTTTCTCAAAAAACGACAGTGCCTTATAATGCGGAGAGCCTTATATATGGATCAATTGGTTAATCGGTTGATCCATACTGGTTGTACACGGTGCTCAAGGTGCTCTGCCAGACATGCAAATGCTCGGTCTACGACGTTGAGATGCTGAGCGGGCGCTCAAGCGCGTGAGCTATGGAGCTTGTTTCATGGCGCGTCGGAGAAACAAAGTTGTCGTTCTTGCCGAGCACTTCATGAGATTAAAGAGCGAGAGACGGTGCCCTTTTCTCTACAGTAGCTGAACCATCTTAACAGGGAAAATAAGTTATTCTAAAAGCAGCCAAATATTTAAGGCGTGGATGGCGAGGGGGGCGGCGGGAGCAGACGCACCTCGCAGCATCGATCGGACCCTGAAAGCACCGTCGGGCAGAGATGCCCGACGGTGCTTTGGCGTAGCTGGCTAACCGTGGAAGCGAATACAACATGTGCCATGTCTCAATTTAATGGGCTGCATTCTTGATGGGACCCTGCATTAGCGGTAGATCTGGGCCACATAGGCTGAACCAAGCGGCCTTTGAAATGGGATGGTCCAACCTGCGGGAAAAATCCATCAGCTTTTTCTCCACCACTCCTGTTGCCGTAAACTGTGACAGTAAAAGCCGAAGAAAATGATAAAATATAGAGGGACGGTAATCTTCTTATTTTATTTAATTTAGGAAGATACACTTCAGGATCATGATATATTTCAGGAGGAAGGTTTCTGATTTACTACTACCTCAACATTAAATGTGCCCTAAATGGTGGTCAGCTTCACTACGTGGTTAGGTACTGATGGCTGTCTCCGTGGACACAAACCAACGGGACGGTGTCACCTCGAGCAGGGACAGAGGCCTCCAAGACTGCCTCCTGGACCAGGGTCCTGGCACTTTCGAGGGACGTTTCAGCATTCCGTTAATTTACCTTTGACGGGCACGCTGGTCTTTAGTCTCTCTCTTTCGCCCAGGAGGGCCAGGAGTGGACATGAGGGCTGCTGACGGACTCTGCTGTCGGCGTCGGTTCGACCAGCCTTTCGCACTGCCATGAGATACGGCCTAATTTGCCACAGCAATATCTAACCTCTGCAGGACATGAGCAGTACCTGAACCACATTTCAGATACTGGGTTACCATTGGGAGATACCAGATGGAGATACCAGATGGACCAACCTTCCAGTACTGTGGAGACGTGGTAGGACAAGTACATTAAAAACATTTCTAAGGACCTCAAAGTGGATTATATATTTTTTCCATATTTTTCTCCCCTCGTGTGATGAATCGAATGGACTTACCGAATTGTTTTGTTTATGAATACATTCTATAAATGCCCCACAGTGACAGCTCGACTGACCAATTTTTCCACACACATTTGGCTCCGTAGGCAAATTTGAAATGTTTAGGTTAAAGTAAGAATTAGGTTAAACTTAAGCTAGGAAAACATTAAAGGGTGGTTACAAAAGCTACAAAACTACTCGAAGCACACTTTGCAGCTCCATAGACTGTAATTCTCCACCGGATAGTCTTCTGGCAGCGCAACCAAAAAGTGTGTGAGTCAATTTAGCGGTATATAGCCAACCTCTGCAGCTTAGCTGTTTTAAATTTGGTGATATGGGACAGGAAAGGATAAGGGACCAGCTTGCAGAACATGCAACCCACCCCAAAATTTGTGAAAAGCTGATTATGTCACCGGATGATTTGACTCTTAAAACGGCGCTGGAAATAGCCTTGCAAATCGTAAACGCTACCGAGCTGACATCACAACTAGCTCCCCGCGGTTTCTCTCCGCCCGCCTTAACACAGCATGTGGCAACTGTGGCTCCTCTTCACACATGAGCAGAGCCCCAACATGCCCAGCCAGGGGAAAAGTATGCCAGTGCTCCAGGAAAGACAACTACTTTGCCAAAGTCTGCCGCTCTGCACCTGCTGTGGTCGGCCCACAAACAGGCCCACGACAGGCCCACGACAAGCTGAAGCTAGCTGTAAATAGTCTTGTAATGATATGTTCGGGCTGGACTGAAGTCATTAACAATGTATTCTGAATGATACCTGCTATGGGTTTTCTATTGATATGATTTGTTATTTGTGTTATCTCCCACTTAGGGATGTGAGTTGGATCTCCCCTGGAGAGGGGGTAAAATGTTGTCTCCACTACAGGGCTTCACGGCATCCCCGAATTTTATTAACATGACTGAACTGTTGAGAAGAAGCTTACACTTCAAGAGGGTAAGGTCTAGCTGCCGTTAAAGGTTAAAAAGAGCACATTGCTGTTTTTTCCACGGCACTAATGGTCACACTGCAGCTCAATAAGCTCCAGCTGCAGCTGTGGAGGTCCACGCAGAAGGGAGAAGGCAAATAAAAAATATGTCGTTAAATTCCCCAGAAAGAGATGGGATAGCTGTTTCATAACTCTTTATTTGCGCAGCGATGTTGTCCTGTGAGAAACTGTCAAAGACCTCTTTCAAAGAGTGTGCGTTGCAGGCCTCTGTTTGGCGTGTTTTTGAAAAAGTTTGCACTTGAAGTTACATCTCTAAGTTAAGTATCATCATTGATTTATTCCGACTGAGCTAGCGAGCCATGACACATTTTAAGGCCGAAGCTGCCGGCCATATGAAATCTGACCACCCAATCACGGCCCGCGAGCCAAACTTTGGACATGCTGTAAAGGGAAAAAGCTCAAAGCTGTAGAGGGAAAGCTTTGAGTAGCCTTGACGAATGACTTGTATGTGTTTCAATGCTGCTCAATGCCTTGCACGCATTTAATAAATCTCCTGTTCAATTGGCAACACCGCCGATCCCCCCGCGGAACACCGCCAATTCCCCCCCGCGGAACACCGCCGATCCCCTCGCGGAACACCCCCGATCCCCCCCGTGGAACACCGCCGTTCCGTCCCGATCCTCCACCCGCGGAACACCGCCGATCCCCCCCATGGAACACCCCCGTCTGCGCCCCCCTCCCCAACCCCCCCCCCCCCCAGCGGAATACGTCGGACTTGAGATAGAGGTGGGGAATATGTTGTGTATCAAATAAAATAAAATAAATACAAAAAAAACATGAAATAAAATAAAAAGAACTACAAAAAAGATATTTACGGCAGCTAACCTGTCGCACAAACAACGGCCGTTTCCGGGAAAGCCTGGCTCCGCCCACTCGGCGTGGCGTTGCGACGCCCGCCCCTTACTTGACGCGAGTTGTGCCACTCAGAGCCACTGAGTGCCACGAGTTGTGCCACTGAGAGCCACTGAGTGCCACTGCGTGCCAGTGCCACAAGGAGGATCTCGCTGTCTCTCTAACAAAATAGCTCTTACACAACCATCCATTTAAAAGGAACGAAAGTTAGTGACGTGGACATCCTGTCTACGGATGAATACCTGAAGGTAAGGTTAGCGGATAGACGTTAGGCTGTTGTAACTTTGCTCAGCTAAAGTTAATTAACTTAAGCAATATGGTACGAGAGGCTGTACTTTATTGTCAATAATGTTATATGTAACAGGTGGAACCAACCAGGAAAAAGTTACATTTAATATGTGATTTAATTTGAATTTAGAACAATTATTTCCCACAAACATTTCTCACTGCTCCTGACCATACTCTAAACAGAGACACCTGTCCTACTCACCGGTGAGTTTCTTCTACTGAGAGGGGCACATTAACCAGAACACAAAATACCAATGCCCCGTGCCGACATACACTTAACCTACTGTGGGTAACGACACTAACAACATATATGCTTAAATGCAATAAACTCCAGGTCAAGCTTAACACTCCTAAATTAAAAAAAAAGCAGCAGAGAAGCTGTACCAGGGACGAAGAAAGAAGAAACATTGTTGGGAAAAGACTTTTGAAACACCCCAGTTGAGAATGTTGTGTGTGATCACTAAGGCAACGTGGACATTGAAGAATGTCACTGCCTTAGAAAACTAAACGGAGCTAAACATACCAGGCAGTCCCTGGTAAAGATAATATTGATATGCGAACAGTTCAGTCTCAAACACATGTCAAAAATACATACAATTAAATTGTTCAAAAACCCATCACCAAAATGTCATTGCATACGATAAACATATTCCACAGTTAAAGTTCACTGTTTTCACATTCAGTTCAAAATGGTCGAGCCACGGTCCTCCACGTGTATTGAACTGTTCCCAAAATAGACATTACCGTCCCGGACACGTTGCTGCTCGTTGACGACGTGGACTCATGTGTGGCAGGATAATACAACCCACACTGTCGGTCAGTGGCGGGGGAGAGGGTGGGAGAGAGGGCAGGTGAGCTGCGGGCACATCGAGGACTGTAGTGGCGAGTAGTGATGTTCGATACCACAGATTTCCTTTCCGATCCGATACTGAGTAAAATTCAGGCTGGTATCGGTGATACCGATCCAATACCGATACTTTGTGCATGGTAGATCTAAAAAAAGTAGTGTATTTTAAATACATAGCTTAAGAATACAATACATCATAGTCACTTATTTAGTTATTTATTTTAAACTTTAAACTAAAAAGGTAGCGGCCTCATTCACAATATAGCCGAGCTATTACAACAACGGAAAAACAAGAGTGTTTGAAAAAGGTGTTTCCATCACTAAAAAAGGATCATAAGTAAAATAATAAAACTATTAGAATAATTATCAGAATAATAAACAAAAATGAGAACCACTATAAAAATAAAAGTTTGCATCTTAATTTACATTACATGAACATGCTAACAGGAAAACACTTCAACAAAAGCATCCAACATTGACACTTTCCATCATTCACAAGTTTTTGTTAAGGAAAAACAGCATGTTTACTGTCTTCCCCTTAAGTCTGTTCCGTTTTTTGCTTAGAACCTCACCTGCCTTTGAAAAGACTATCTCTGCTGGTACAGAAGTGGCAGTAATTCCCAGATATCTCACTGCTAGTTTGCTCAGGGCTGGGAAGGTTTGAGCACGTTCTTTCCACCAAACCAGTGCATCCCTGTCTCTGGGAATCACCTTTTCTTCTGAGTACCGACGTACTTCAATGAGCACATCACTGGTAGCTCCACCACATGACTTCTCTTCCGTTCCGCCATTCTCTGTCTGAGAGAGCGAGCAGCAGCGTCAGCGTGCCACTGCCCAGTGAGCACAAGACGTAATTTCAACGTTGAAATATGGTTGAAATGAGGTCTGAACGTCTAAGACCTCATTTCCACGTCTTTTCAACCGGCTTAAAATGGGATGAAACATCAACGCGCCAGAAAACGTCAATTTGTTGATAAATGTGTCATGTTGTAACGTAAGGTTGAAAGATAGACGATATTAACGTTAAGATTTTCATAATAACTAATGAACTTTGGTCTACGCGAAGACGTGATTTCAACGTATTTAATATTTCCCAGTGAGCATTTTTTGGTTGAAAAGACGTTTAAAAGACGTCTATGGCCCGACGTTAAAAAGACGTTGCAAAATGGTTTAAAAGTGAAAGTTGTTTCAACGTCTATTCGTAGACGTTGAAAAGACGTCTATGTTTAGACCACATTTCAACGTGATTTTTTAATACGGTAATATTTCGTCCTCTCTTGCGTGCTATATCATTATTTTAGAGGTTTAAAAAGAAACTACGTCCACATTTGTAAGTTTACCACCGATATTATAAATCACGTTGAAAACAGGTCTATACGCGAACGTCTTTAAACGTCTACGAATAGACGTTGAAAAGACTTTCACTTTTAAACCATTTTGCAACGTGTTTTCAACGTCGGGCCATAGTCTAAACGTAAACGTCTTTTCAACGTCTATGAATAGACGGTGAAACAACCCAGTGAGCACAAGACGTAATTTCAACGTTGAAATATGGTTGAAATCGGGTTGAAATGAGGTCTGAACGTCTAAGACCTCATTTCAACGTCTTTTCAACCGGCTAAAAATGGGATGAAACATCAACGTGCCAGAAAACGTCAATTTGTTGACAAATGTGTCATGATGTAACGTAAGGTTGAAAGATAGACGATATTAACGTTAAGATTTTCATAATAATTAATGAACTGGTCGGCGAAATTTGGTCTACGCGAAGACGTAATTTCAACGTATTTAATATTTCACTTAAAACGTCATAATTATGAAACTACGGACTGCGTGCTGATAATAAGATGCGTTTAAGGCATAATAATGCGGGCAGGTTCAAACATTACTTGTAAACACGTAACTCCGCTCACATCTGTAACGCGCATGCGCGAGTTCTTAGACGCCTGCAGAGCTCCGAGCGGACGCAGCACGAGGCGAAGTTACGGCAGCAGAGCGACATGAACGTGCTGATAGAACCACGACTACCGGCTCCACTGCTCTGTAAGTACGGGAGTGTTTGAATGAAGCACACCTGGAACTATAACCGGGTGTTTTACTTGTGCTGCCCACCCGATACGGGAAAGACGGCCCTTTTTGTTAAGCTAGTTAGCGTTAGCGCAGGTAGTTTGCTAGTTAGCATGCTAGCTTGGAGCATGATGACCTGGACCAAAAGTAAACATCCCAGAATATTTTTCGTGTGTTTGGTGTTACTAATGCGTTAGGTTGTTGCTGTACCCATAAATGTTATTGCATTTCACACTGAAGATACGTTTTTAAAGCAATGGGGGCTAAATACAGATTGCAAGGGTGAAGGGCTGAATTCAACAAGTTGTGCTCTGTAAACAAGAGGCCGAAACATTGTAAGTTACTGCTGCTTAAAGCATGATACTGTGTAATATACCTGCAAATGTTACACCAGAAATACCATAAGTTGCAGATGAATTGTTAGCTTGTTTATAATGTAATAAGTAAACCATCTATAAATGAGTGTTCTAACACACCTGCTGCTGTTATTATTACTAGTTTATTACTATCATCATAAACCCAAATTACCAACTTTGCCTTTGTGCTTTCCCTCCTCACAGGTTTCTGCGGGTGGTGGTTGCATCTGATGGAGGTTACGTCTGATGATGGTTGTCCCTGCACTGGTCCTGCCTTACCCCTGGCTTAGTAATCCACAATATTAGAATCATTTCTGTTGTAGGAATCGGATGTACTGTACATCTTTTAAGTTGTTCACACCTTCTTCCCTGCTGTTTTCTCCTCAGGTTGAAGGTTTTTTACATTTTGGGGTTTAGGGGATAGGGTGTTGCATGTTTACAGATTGCAAAGCTGAACAAAATAAAAGGATTTGAATTGAATAAACACGTTGACCAGAGGAATCTGCTCCGTGCACTCCCTTTACACAAAGAATCCTCAAGTGAGGACGAGGGACATGCAGCTGATTTCAGGTATACTATCCCAACTCAAGTGAGCCACATCTTGTTACAAAATCTATAATGAAGTTCCAATGATTCAGAAAAATGGTCTACAAACACAGAATTGTTGAACACAGAAATGTTGTTTCTGCACTTTTAATTCCATAATTTATTTTCCTGAAAAATATATTTTATTTCTGTATTGTTTTTAATTAGCAAAAGTGTTGTTATATGTATAGTGTTATATTTATAATAAATACAAATCAATAAAATAATGTGTTTGTCCTTGTTAAGGGATGTTAACATGACAACTGTGACTAAGTATGTAAGTTTCCAGCGAGCAATTTATCCGATGAAACAACGTTTAAAAGACGTCTATGGCCGGACGTTGAAAAGAGGTTGCAAATTGGTTCAAAAGTGAAAGTTGTTTCAACGTCTATTCGTAGACGTTGAAAAGACGTTCACGTATAGACCCGTTTTCAACGTGATTTATAATATCGGTGGTAAACTTACAAATGTGGACGTAGTTTCTTTTTAAACCTCTAAAATTATGATATAGCACACAAGAGAGGACGAAATGTTACCGTATTAAAAAATCACGTTGAAATGTGGTCTAAACATAGACGTCTTTTCAACGTCTACGAATAGACGTTGAAACAACTTTCACTGTTAAACCATTTTGCAACGTCTTTTTAACGTCGGGCCATATACGTCTTTTAAACGTCTTTTCAACCAAAAAATGCTCACTGGGTAATGTCGGTTGTATCCACTTACACCAGTGTCTTTTTCTAGTTATTACTTTCCGTTGTATCATTATTGTTGTAAGAGTAAAATTGTGTCATCTTGTATAGACATATTTTATGTCAAGAGGCAGAGAGGAAAGGAAAGAGAGGGGGTGGACTTGATGGTGAGGCTAGGGTTGCTGTTGCTTGGGTTTTTCCAGTTCTCACAGCAACCCTCCAGGCTCATATTCAAGTCTACTTTCCTCTCTTCCCTTTCTCCTCCTCACTTTATTACCCTCCCACTTCGAGACGCCGAACAGCGCCGGGCTACTGTTAAGAATTTTTAATCCTCTTGACATAAAATACTAATATTAAATATGTGTATGTAACAGATGTGTTTAGGGCATGGAAGTAGTCGACTCGGGTACTGATCTTTTCAGCATTTATTTGCTCCTGCAGAAGACAATAAAACACAGACATTGCCTTCTGGTCTCCACACATCACACAGGGTCTTCAACAGAGTAACACTTCTGTGAAGGAAAAACGGGACTATGGAAGCCTAGGAGGCGCAGGTGAGATGAATCGCAATTTCCGCAAATTTAACTTATCAAAATAAAATTCACACACACACACACTCAACAAGATTGTTGAATAATAACCAAAAATAAGATACAATACATTGAAAATGACAGTGTATTTCTAACTCCGTTATATGTATTTGATGTCTGTTGGACACCAAATTACTGCGGGTTGGACTCATTTCAGTACAATCATTGTGGGCTCAAATAATTTTCAATGAATTCACCAAAATATTTTTTCATGCAAAAATAGTGTAATACACATTTAAACAAAATCCATGCAAAAATTGGATTCTTACATTTATTTCCGATGTTATCAGAAATATATAATGAACAGAAATCCAATAAAATAGTTTCATCAAAAAGACATTTGGATGTTACAGTTTAAAAAACTGCTTGCTTATTTGTTTGTTGGTTCTTTAGACTCTTTTGACATGTGTTTGAGACTGAACTGTTCGCATATCAATATTATCTTTACCAGGGACTGCCTGGTATGTTTAGCTCCGTTTAGTTTTCTAAGGCAGTGACATTCTTCAATGTCCACGTTGCCTTAGTGATCACACACAACATTCTCAACTGGGGTGTTTCAAAAGTCTTTTCCCAACAATGTTTCTTCTTTCTTCGTCCCTGGTACAGCTTCTCTGCTGCTTTTGTAAGGGTTCTTACTTTGTCAGCTTGGAATCATTTGTGATGACAAAACTGCTTTTGTTTGTTCTCCAAAAGGTCTGCTTCCTTGACATTTCAATTCCATGACAACGTCCAAAGGAGTAAAAGTTCTCTTTAATCCTGTGGATCTTCAGACTCGCCAAATGAGTCCTGGTTTCTTTGCTTGTCAGACTCCTGTCGTCTCTCGTTTAGATCATCCAAGCATTTTGTAATGTTCATTGGGGCTGTAGTTGTTGGTTGGTTCTTCTTCATCCTTGGTGTGGCGGCGAAGCGAAGTCGAGTCCAGGATCCACTCAAACATATCCTTGAATGATAAAAACAAAAACAACAAGGTTCAGTCTTCTATTTTCTATCAATTCTAGACATACTTAGTTTTTTTCCCTATTTATCTTTCCTATTTAAGAATTGTGCTTCTGTTTTGTTGTACATTTGTACATTGCAGGAATTATGAGCTTATTCTTCTAAATTAAAGGCCAAAACAAATTCCCTTGTATTTAATTAACATAATCAAGTACATTAAGTACATAATCCAATTATATCCCAGATAAATATTTGCACTCAGAATTCATTTCACACAAGCAAATTCAAGAACACACACAGTGTTGAATGCAACACTGTGTGTGTTCTTGAATTTGCTTGAGTTACTCCAAGAAAGGAGGATTAACTGCCTGGTTGGCCCCCACCCTCGTACAGCAACCTGGTTGATGCAACCTCTCTGCATGTTGCGGTTGGTTTCCCATCGTTGTGTGGGAAACATTAGATTCAGTCCACTGGTACAGTTTACGGTCAAAAACCCTTCCGATGTCAAACACCTGACGAACACCGCAAGTCCACAACCTAAATACTCAAGCTAATTAGTGCTTAGTGGACCCCCCCCACCCGGTGTACACAAAGGGGAACACAGTTCTGACATCACACCCATATTTGACTCCTGTTCCCTAGGAGACTATGGCTGTGTGTTTGTGTTTGTTTGTATATCACCTGTTGTTAGTTGAAAAAGGATCCACCATCTCCGCTTGTTCTCTCCTCTTTGTCCTCCACCCGAACACCATCCCGTCTTTTTGTGATGGGGATTGAGGAGGTGGAGGAGGATGTGACGGCTGGAGAGTGAGTTGGAGGAAAAACAGGCCCAGGAGGCTTTGTCGCCAGTATGTCAAAAATCAATCAGGAGGATTATTTCACATTATCAATTATCTTGTTAGTCACTTTTACCATGGCTTTGCCTTAGTTAAACCTTCTTTTCTTTCCCTAGATTTCCTTTGCATCTGTGCTCGATTTGACCCGTCAGAAGCTGATATTTTAAAACTATCAACTTCCTGACTAGAGACTGTTCGAAAGCCTTCTTACCCGGTAGTGAAGAAAAACACCGGCCCGGTTTCGCTAGTAAAACGGAATGTCGTCACTCCATTTCAACTCAAGCGGATCCTTGAGGGGATCCTTGACAAAACCAAACTAATCCTGTAACGGACTAGGGTGGAGGACTTTGAAAAGAGTCCTAGACTCCCTGTGCACAGTTTCAGGTCCAAACCTTGAGAGGAAAAAGAGTTCTTAAGATCCGGCACGAAGGACCAATTACGTATGTTAGAAAAATATTACAATATTTATAACAATATTCACATTTTAATACATCACCAGTAGGACGAATAGGAATACAAATGATTTAATTGTATTTTTTGCATTTTCTGCTCATGACCATACAAATATTGTGTCACGCCAATATAAAGTAATTGGAGCAGCGGTGTACAAAGTTCACGATTGTGGCCATGTGGAGAAAAATAGTCTAAAATACTAAGGTCACATTTCAACCAGCCGAATGAGTCATTCTGTTGAATGTTTAAAAAAAAAAGTGATTTAAAAAGAGCTTGTCGGAGGCTTATCTCCTCAGCCAGCTCGTTCCAAAGCACGCCCCCCTTTTGTTTTCCCCTGAGGATCAAGGCTCTGAGCTTGCCCATAAGCGGTTAACATTCATTACATATACTTTGAGGCTTAATCCATATGTAATTTAAAAGTGATCAGTGAAAAACTAGCTGCAGGTGAGAGAATAAACTTGAGAGGAGGAGTTACAGGGCTCAAGTCTTGACAAGACAAAAGCCTCAAAGACTTTTTCCAGGTCATCTCATTTAGCTGACGCTTTTAGCCACAGCAAATTTTATTGCAAGGGTGCCCAGGGAGCAGATAGGGGGACATGGAGCAGCCAGGGTTCGACACGGCGCACCCTCTGTGCTCCATACGCCACGGTCAGATCAACAATCGTAAGATTTGATGATTCTTCTAATTTTAAGGGACCAGGACCGGACAAATGTTGTGGTTTGTGATTAGCACTTCTCATAAAATGGACTTTATGACAGGACCATAGGGAACTTTCAATGAGACGGATACTGTTGGGCCTAGATAATATGATTTCTGATTGAGTTATTCGGCTGTAATCACTCAGGTAATCCAAAATAGCAACCTTTGCTCATGAAATGGTTATGCAAATACAGACACCCACACACCGAGGGAGCGATATTTTCAAAAGAGAACCTCAGCCCGAAAACACAACCATAAGCAAGACCGACAGGGCCATGTAGACAGAGAGACAGCCATAAGCAGAAAGACAGAGAACCATAAGCAGACAGACAGCAATAGGCATAACAGACAGGGCTGTGTAGACAGACAGACAGCTATAAGCAAGACCGACAGACAGACGTAAGCAGAAAGACGGACTGAAGGAGAAATGTTCGCTTGAGTAAAAGTCTCCAATGCAAAGTATTTCACAATAACTACTTAATATGTTTCAGATGATAAAGAAAAGACGGAGGTCAGAGAAAGGTCTCTATTGAAGTACCAGGAGAAGCTCTCTGCACAGTTCATATCAAAAGCAAAGAAACAGCATGCAGAGAAGAAATATGCACTGGAGAGAATGATGAGGGTAACATACTCAGTGACAGCTTCATCTACTTACACATCACACCAAGATGAAATCTGCTGGGAAATGTGGAAGGAAATTCAGTGTATTTTACTTGATCTCAGCTTGAAAAGGAGAAAAAAGACGGTATCCAGAAAATCAAGGAGAAAGAGCAAGAGAAAAGCACAGCAGAGTTGACAGCATGGAAACTGAGACAAAAACAAAGAGCAGAGCAAGAAGACCAACTCAAAGATCACAGTCAGGGACAGAGTCGAGACGGACTGCAAAGCATGACAGAGAAGCAGGACAATGCCTGTTCTCATGGAGCAAGTTGCAAACGGGGTAAGTCACTTCCTGTGCGATCAAGTAGACACTAGTTTTTTTCTCTTTAAATTAGCACATTCCTGCATTTAGATCTGAAAAGTGACAGTGAAGCAGAGAGCAAGAGCAAACAAAAGGACCTGCCTGCTCTGAGACTCGTTGGAAACATCCAAGTCACATTCACCCCGCGGCTTTTTCTAACAGCCCTGAGGGAAGAGTGATAGAGGAGGAAGAGGTGAGCATTTCTGACTTCCTTTTCTGTCAGTGTAGTTAAACAGCAGTAAGTTTAATGAAGAGAATCCTCTCCAGTGCAGTACCCAAAGTCACACACTGATTACCAAAGAACACACTGGAGGAGCATGGGATGGAGCTGTCGATCTTCTCTTTAGTGGACGAGCCACTTTGATTTCCAACGACAAAATGATGGCATGATTTATTCTTCCCTCCTCTTTTTTTGTCTCTTTGCATGCATGGTGCACTTATTCACTTCAATCAGGGTTTTGCCTATCATTAGAAACCTCCCACCTTCCTTAGAAGGTTCATTTTGTCTTATTTCATGTTCTATATAGCGCCAGATCACATAGGCACTTGTATATGCATGCACACAGGCACAAGCGTCCACGTACACATACACACAAAGCTGAGCACATTCCCACGAGCAGAGCGAGAGAACACGTGGCAGAAAATGTGTCGGTGTCCGTCCGTCCATTCTGTTTTCTGAGTTGAACTATAATTGAATCAACAGTGGCTCCAACAACAAGCTGAAGCCTGGCGTACCGGGAATGCAGATGTAGAAGAGCTGGAGGACCTGAAGAAGGAGGAGAGGAATCCTGATTGGTTAAAGGACAAAGGGGAGTGAGTGAAGTCTGCTCTCAAATCTTTGTCACATGTTTTTTGTGATCCACGGGATCTCTAAATTGTTCTTTTCTTTCAGCAAATGTTTTATGACTGGGGACAACCTGGGGGCATTGAACGCGTACAGCCTGGCTATCAGGCTAAACAGAAAGATCCCAGCTCTATATTCAAACAGGTCTGCCCGCCATCTGAAGTTAAAAAACCTTCACAAGGCCAATGCGGACTCCTCTCAGGTCTGTACATTCCCTGTGTTTACATGTGTTTATTTTTATTGCTGCATTGCACTGCATTGAGTCAAAGCTGCACTGCCCATGTTGGTGTCTGGAAACTGTTGAATGAATTCTACCACTGCAGCACCGTTGATACTCTTCACATTGGACACATCTTTAATATTCACTATTTTTAGTTTCTACTTGCATGATATAGCAAAGCTAGATTAAGCTATTATGTTAAGTAGGAATACACTTCTGAACACTTTTCTCTGCAGGCACTTGATCTGTTAATTCCACCAGTTTGCGCCAATGCAGCAGCCAGAACCAGAGCTCATGTCCGCCGAGGATCTGCCTTCTGCCAGCTACAGCTCTACGCAGAAGGTTTGATAAGCAGCAGTTACTGTTTTTACGTGATGTGAGATGCATGTACTAGTAAAATATATTATAACATTGTTTTGTGCTAAGGCCGTGTCTCAAGTGTCCTGTATTTGACCCTGATGTGCAAAGAGCAGAATGATACAAAATGTCCTGAGAAGGGAGGGCGGTTAACTCGATCTCATTGAAGCTTCAAAACAAAGGACTTCTGTTCATGGCCTTGGTTCATATCTTATTCGGAACTTTCGTTCCGGATCCACGTTTTTACTTTATGTCAATTAATTAGGATTTGCACCGGCCACTGAGGAGGATCTTGTGTGTGTGTGCTACCCTCAGCTTCACCTGGGTTCTTATCTCAACCTGCTTTGCAGCTTCTCGTAGCGGGCACAGAGAATGTCCTTCACATGTGTATAAAAACTCAGCGTTGTTACTGCTCGGGGAGGCCATTACACCGAGCGCTGAGATACGTGCTGGTGTGTTTGACCTCCTGCCTATAGGCAATAGTTAGAGCCAGATATCTGCGGAGGATTGCTCATGTAATCTTTTTCTCTTCTAAATAAATGTTAACTTTTTGACTTTAATTGATCAACGTGCTGCGATTCTTCTCATCAACCAACTCGGGGGGATCGGAGATCCCGACAGTGACTATACATCATTGAATCTGATGTCTTGGTTTTAATGACATTTTGTATAGTGAATATATCATTGTAGCCTGTCTTTTCAAAATAAGTGAATTGCTGCTCAGTGGTCTCAGCTGATATACCTGTGACATGTTTTCTCAGGCCTACAAGACTACCAAGCTGCTGTAAAGATTGACCCTGACAACCCTGAAGCGTTGCAAGCAGACACGCAGAGAATCAGAGAAATTATTCAAGGCACTGCAGCGAGCCACTAGTCACAGTGAAACACAAGCTGCTGTGAATATGGAATATGGATGTATATTGTTGCTGTTATTTGTGTGTTACCCAAAGCTCTATTTAATGAAAGAAAAAAACAATGTCTGCAACCCTTAAACCATAGTTTAAAACTGTTGAATCCCTGTTGTATTCATTGTGCTACAGACTACATACCTATGTCACACACTGATGAATACAATATGATGAGAGCGCATAGGAAAGACTCCATCAGTGTGAGCAGAACACACTTGAATTGACAAAACTATACAATGCTCTAAACCAAGAGGATACTTCTTCAGAACGGTTGGCAGTGAAGGCGACAGAGGCAGTTCGCATTGCAGTGAGAGAAAGAGAATTAGACCTTTATAGTATAACACACACTAAAACAATTATAATCTACAAATAAAACAATCATTTAAAACAGTTATATTTGTATTATTAGTAGGCATCTCTACAGCATTTCAAGGGAAAAGTATAAGCTTGTCTGTTGATTGCCTCGTTGATTACTGAGACCACTGGATCACTTTTGAAATAGAATTTCCAACAGTCTGTGTGTATTGATCCTTATTTATATTTAAAAGGCAATCCACATTTTATGTTCACTTATTATGTTATAAAAAGTAAAAATTATTGTGTCTGTTTTCACTGGGGCTCCAATGCATTCACCATGCTTTTACTTTTTTTACTTACTTTAGACTTTTTTTTTGTTGAGTTTTTTCTGCAGATGGTGCTGGCTCACAGTCTTTCAATTTCATTAATATATTTATTTCATAATAAATGAAAAGGTACAATCTACAAAAACAGATTGGTGAAAAATCTAACCACTGACCCAGCTGTAACAACACCAGTTACATTGTTATAAGAGGTTAAAGAATCAATTACAACATTCCATCAAAGTGAAAACAAAGTTGTTGGGTGTGAAACACAGGATCAAGCTGTGGAAATCCTCCTGTGATGATGTCTATTAGGGGATACCTTCTCCACATCTTTGGAAACTCCCTTAATCAGGATTTTATCCTCTTTTTGGCAGAGTATGCATTTAAAAACTATAGACTCACACTATATGCTTTTATGACATACCTGTCTACCTCCAGTACAGCTGCACTGTAGGCTAGAGATCAGTATCGACATAACACAGCGAAGGGTCAAATTGGCTGCGTTGTAAATAATCTACAAAACAGAGTTGACTGGCTTCTAAATGTGGGTCCAGAGAAAGATTTTTTTCCCATTCCACTCATCCAAAGAGTTAATTCTGCCAAACATGTGAATCTAACTGAAGTAACAATTAGAGACTTCAACCACACACCCTGCCCTGTGTCCGCAATACAATTGAAAGCTTTAAACATCCTAAAGACCGTTTGTTTGTTTATTTTGTATTTCTACAAATTGTTAATTCTTTTCATCTAATCAAATATGAGAAAAAAATCCAAAAAAATGAACATTTTTTCAAATTCAGCATCAAAAGAGCTGCATCATTAAGAGGCGTTCATCTATTTCGGATGTTGCATTGGGTTCTCTGATTGAATACAATTCTGTTAAAAAAAAGTCTAAATTGTATGTTACACTTTCTTTTTCTGTTTTTTGAGTCTTTTCTCATGCTGCAGTAGAGATTATTGGCCGACAAGACTCATTTGTCCTTATTTTTTAGATATACAGAATATATAATACAATACATCACATTTCTAAATTGTTACCGGGGTGCCTTGAGGATAAAAAAAAATATTGAAATGAAATTGATTAGCAACAACAGCTATTGCTGAATCAAAAAGTTCACATTGCAGTTTAAACTGTAAAATTGTGTAATCTGGAAACTGCGTTTCTATGCCTCTTCGTACTGAACCATCCTCCTCTTCCTTCCCTCTCCGAAGAGAGCCATCCATGCAAAATGTGATTAGACATGCAACTCTGCCTAATGAGCTGAAAAACTGCTGGGTAAGTGTACGCGTGTGTGAGAGATGTCTGTATTTTGCTCCTTTAGTCACAGCTCTGTGTGGTATCGTCTAACACTCTTACTCACAATGTAACCGCACACACATTAGAAACCAGGTTTTGTTTCATGTAAGCGATGCGTCATTTGCACACATGCCATTAGACAGCAGAAAGTGTCAAGCTGACAGAATCTACCAAAGTTTGCTCTAGTTCTTTATAACTAGCAGAGTCAGATTTGCAACATTTGCATTCACTTACAAGCACAACAATGGAAAAAGTGGCAATGGGTTTGGGTCGGTAGCCATCGGCACTAGTAAGTTGGGTTGACAGAAAAAGATACTACAGCCACACTACTTCGTGATCCCGTTTCTAACTGGCCTTAAAACACACTTGCTACATTTGTGGTAAATTGAGCATGAGCAGATTATTCTATTTTACAGTTGGTTGGTTGGTTCCATAAAATATTTCTTAATTATGGGTGAGAAATGTGGTCAATACACAGATGTGCTAAGAACAAGGACCAGAGCGGACTCTCTTCTCTGAGGCAAATTAATGTCAACATCCAAGTGAATAAATCGTCATTCGCCATGACGTCTGATCTCAAAAAGGCATGTACTCGAGCCATGTTGTAAAAGGTAGTTTTTTATGTTAGTCATATTCATGAGCTCAAGAGAGAATACGCTGCTATGGATCATTAACGCTAAAAAACAATCGAGAGGCACATATCTGTTGACTTCATGCTAAAAAATTGAAGACCCAGTTTTCAGTGACGGCTTAGTGAAATGAGTTGGAGTACGTACGTACACATGTTCTTACCATTGATTAGTCAGACATGCTGCGGTAGGTTATCAAAACAAGCCAAATGACCAGTTTCGGGCTCTATACAAATACAGAATCCCTTTAACTTCCTTTCTAAAGCCTTGTATTTAGCCAAAGAAGGAAATTGCCAAGATAAAAAAATCATTTTATTTAAGACTATGCTACTTTCAAGTCGCTGTGTTGTGCCAATTTGCCAACAAATAAAAAGGAAAAACATTAACATGATTTGCATAAAGAGGAAGGTCCATGCCGCTACGTGGCGTCCTGAGATCGGTTTATGCCGTTCTGAAAAAGGAACCCGCCACCTACCGCTTTTCAATCTCTGCGCTATTGCGCGTTTTCTGTCATTGGCCAGTCACAAAATAGCTTTATCCCGCCAACCAGCAACTTGGATGTAGAGATACAATGTTCACTGGGTCCTCCCACTGTCTGTCAAAGAAAAACTACTCGCGCGCCAGCAGATAACAGGCGAGCAAGCTATGGGGCGCCGTTTGTAAAATGTCGCAGGTTCTAAAATCCTGCGCAGTTTTGCTACATTTAGCATTATCATATGAACAAAAAGCACGACAAGATTCATATGTCACTTTTTCAAACATTTAGAGAGAAATTCATGTAAATTCATGCAATAACTTTTCCAAGGATAATGTTTGGCAGTAACCCAAAGTTGTTAAATAATATAAATGTAAATGTACATCTAAATGTTAAATGTAAATGTTAAATGTAACGGACGCGCGGTCAAATCCTCGGCGATGGTACGCAGATATATCACCTGAACCTCCTGAAAGCCTGGAGGGAGGCGTAGTCGGTTTCTGTCGTGTCCGCTGTATTTGAGAAGAGGAACTGTTACTGCCTCTTGCCATGTCCCTGCTTACACTACACACTTACGCTGCTATTATCAACACTGCCAACTTTCCTTTGTTCCTGAAGTCTTTGTGCTTTCTCTACCCACAAGTTTTTGTGGATGGTGGTTGTATTTGATGGTGATTATATGAGGTGGGTAAACTATGAATTTCGATAAGACAAACCTGACGTGACGTGTAAGGCTGTCCTGGTTAAAGTAAAATTAAACCAATGCCAGTAAATTAATGTGTAAATATTGCATGTAGTTTTAGTTTATTAAATATCAAGAAAACAGTAAAGAAAGTAAATGTTTCCAGTATATTTCCCTTACAGGCTACTGTACACCTTTCATGACTTCAAATAATGTACTAAGCACATAGGCTCTTCGGTGAAGCAACACCTCATGTTTCTATGTGAGAGACATGTTAAGAAGAGCAAACAGGAGGAAGCTCTCCACTCCTGTTTGCCTTCAGCAACAAAAACACTGTTCACCTAGTTCACGTTATGTCTAACTGCCATGCAAAGAATCCATCTACAATTTTCAGATAATAAGACTAATCTGCAGCTATATGCGTGAGGATAATTACCAATGCATCTTCAATTAAATTTTTTTACCAGGCCTATTTAGATCGAACCGGGAAGGCTGGCTTGTTATTGCATCATCGTATTCGAAAGCACGGTATTAACAGCGTTTGTTCAGGTAAGGCTGGCTTGTTACTGCATCATCATATTTGAAAGCACGGTATTAACAGTGGCAGGTCTTATTGCAATGTTGTACTTAAAGCCTTTTGTGGTTATCTGCGGGAGTGGGAGCATGCAATAGTATCTTTAAAACTCTCTGATCTCTGATATCCATGGCTAATTTACCCTGGGACCCTGTTGCTCTGACATGGTTGAACAACGTCGATCAATAGTCAAAGTTGAGATAAGACATGCACATGCTCCTTCGGTAAAGTTGGCAAGATATTCACAGAACCAGACTTTACAGTTCAATAGCTCGTCAGAGAAACGTTATTTTACCAATACGGACCATTCCGTGAGCTGGACGATTTGGTCTTAATGTGCGGCCTAAGTGAGACTCCTTATTGGTCAAATGATCGTAAATTAGGGTTGTAGTTGGTTGTACGCTATGGTCAACTAGTTACAGAGGGCTTTTATCAATGTTTTCTCGTAATCTCCAAATTTTTGGGGGGGTAGAAATGGACTTTCATAGTTCTGGGAATGCATAACTCTCAACAGAGATGAAACTCTGGGGGGACGTGAATGTTTGATTTGCGCTCCCAGATTTTGACATTGATTCAAAGATCAGTATGTATGCATGTATTATTCATAATCTCAAATTCAATATATTGAAGCAGCAAAACATAGAACATAAGTTTATGAAGAAACTTAGAAATAAACTTTACTGAGAACTAGGTATGCAGCGGCTATCCCAATGTTCTCCGGATTGCATACAGAAATTTACAGTCTGGGACAGCGAATGGTTGGCTGCGGCGCATGGTGTTCACAATATCTGTCCCAAGAAGGTCTTGTAAATAAATGGTTCCTGTTCTTCAGGTACACTTGATAGGCATTGCATTCTATCCATCGTGGAGAAGGATCCTCCTCTGACGTTCTCCCTATGGTTTTTATTTTTTTTATTTTGGGGTTTTTCCTGTGACTTTATAGGAGAGTTTGGGGACAGGAGATGTTGCGTTTGTACAGACTGAAAAGCCCTCTGAGGCAAATTTGTAATTTACTATTTTGGCAAAGTAAAATTGATTAAATTGATTGGAATCCTGCACGTGTGGATCGGTGTTGGTAGGTCTCAATTACTTTTATTATACTATATCGTCATTGTTGTCCTGTCTACAGAGCTGTTGGTTGCAGCACTACATTCTCGTCCTCATCTTGAAAAAAACATAAAAACATAACTCAATATTATATCATAAGTATCTTCGCAGGCTCAACAGTTTTTCTCATTTAACTTTAAACAAAGACAAAGAAAGAGGAAACGATCTAATGAAAAGAGAAAGGGAGGAGTTAGTTTGAGTGAGAAAGAAAAGCAAAGACGAAAATAGTTAAGGTTTTTATTGTCATTTTGGTTATGGTGCCGGACCCAAGCACATAACACAGAGCCAAAATGGTTCAACAGTCTTTATTATAAAAAACCTGGGGCTGCTATGTTGTGAGCAGGCTGGAGGAATGGTCAGCAGGCTGTCCACAGTGCAGGTTGCAGGGAATCCAGAAGGCCAGAGTACCTCAGGCTGAGGCAGACAAAAGAAGTTACAAGGTGGCAATGATTGCTAAGCGTTTTTAACCATAGCATTAGTTCCAAGTTTGTGAACTGGCAATCAGGTAAGACATGAGGGGTGGGGAATATCAAGCCTGGAGCTTGATTGGTGAATGACTTCCAGCTGCGCCGGTCAATTAGTGGGAGGACCACAGCCCAGACCATGACATTTATATCTATCATTCAAAAAGCCAGTTTCAGTTGGATTATTGCCTATTCACAATCTTCATTCTGCAAGCACCTATTCTTCATCAGGCTCCCATGCCTTTTTAACCAGGAGTTAATTTGCCTTTTCATTTTCCATGAATGACTTAATTAATTAACGAGAAATGTTAATCGGTTTATCTGTAAACAGCCTCTTATTTGCTTTCAGTACCCCCCTCTTCATCCCTTCTGTTATGCCTCTCACATTGTAATCCAGATGAGTTTTCCAATGCGATAAGTGCAGAGGGTCCTTTCTTGGGCCTTTAATTAAAACACCCTAAGAAATTCTAAACAAGCCTTTCCTTTCTTTTTCTGAGTTAGGAGCGTAATGGCCAGCATTCTATTCCTAGGTGGATGCTGTTGCATCCTCTGCATCAGGACTCTTATCATTAGAATCATCAGAGAAGACCAGCCCCATGATGCCATAAGGTTTATTAAATGAATGTGTCCTGTATCAATTTATACTGTACACATGACATCTGTGATGAAATGTTAAATCCTGGGAGAAGATCTTTCAATCTCTCCGACAGATTTCTTCCTCGTTTTATTCCCAAAAAGGGTTTTCGAGGGAGTTTTTGTTCTGTGCCAGGTACAAGTGAACAAGGTGTGTCCAGATGCACGTCTTATGATTAGAACGTGTAAGATCAAGCGTATCATATTGGATCGAACGTTATGCTAAACAAATAGAGACGACACATCTGACAAAACTGGGGAATTTGATGAACCGATCTCTCTGATTAGTTTTTACACCAAAATTGGTGTAAAGGGATGAATTGTAGGATATTAGAAACAAATTGAAGATCCGGTTCATAAAATTAATAAAAATGCATATAGTGTACACCAGAATACAGCCATGATTCTGAAACTGTAATCAATAAAGTAATGACAATATTGTAAAACCACTGTAATTCTGCAACTATAATAGAATAATACCAATGCAGTTATGATTGTATTTGATGTAATGTAATCAACTGGAATGCATGCATGTAATACTTGAACAACAACTGATATTGACTATGGGCCATTCGAAATCCGAGTTACATTAAACTCACCAGAAGACCATTCCCAGAGGTGTGGACACTGACTTTCACACCTTCAAGCATTGTTATAAATACCTGTAGGAACCATTGTTCTCGAGTTCACTGGTGGAGGCGACAGACGGGCACTAGGGATGGTCAAAGGACTGATCTGGGGCCTGTTGGTTGCTGAGACCAGCGGCTCCTCAGCTGAGATGTTCTTTTTACCGCAACGCCATCTCCTTTATTAAATACATTTGATTTTAACCTTTTGATCAGCGATGACCTCTGTCCGTCCGGCGTTTCTTCATTTTTGAACACAACAATGGTAATGACTGGAGGGAGTCAAAACCGGATTTCGACTCGCAAGATACTTTTCAATAGACCAAGTCATGGCGATCCAACCACCCCCCCAACTACTAAATGAATAATGATAATAAAAACAATGCTGCATACTGTAAGCACGAAACAAGTAAATATAAAAAAGACAACAAACCGCTCATTTGCTTGAAGCAAGGGAACCAAACCAATCAAGCCGCTGCTCCCTTGTGTGAAAAGCATCAATCACTGACCCACCACCAAACTGGTCATGTTGAACCATGTCCACGTCCATCACAGGTTCACCCTGACCAATTCTGGTGTTCTATAGCAAATGCCAATCGAGCCACCCTTGTGTCTGTTTGATTATTTGGGTAGAGACATTCAAACCAGTAGCCTGCTGGAGGTTATTCTGTAGGGCTCGGGCAGTGATCAACCTGTTCCATCTTGCACAAAGCATCAGATATCAGTCCTCCTGATGGGTTGAGGACCTTCTACAGCCCTGTCCAGCTCTCCGAGGGTAACAACATGTCTCCTGGAATGTCCTCCATGTTCTGGAGATTGTACATGGAGATGCATCAAATCTCCTTGCAACAGCACATGTGGATGTGCCATCCTGGAAGAGTTGAACAATCTGTGCAACTTCGGTAGGGTTAAGACATGACCTCATGCTCCCTCAGGCGTTATGACTCTAGCTAAAGCCAACACTAGTGGAAAACCAGTCAAAGAGATTAGACCCCACAGGGAGAAGCTTGAATTGGCCTCCACATGCAAAACCAGTTCTGTTTTGGGGGGCTACAAAAACAGAACTGTATTTGTTGTCATTGTAAATTTCTTTTAATGATATTTTTAAATGGGATATTTTTTTAAATATGATCCATTGTGCTCATTGTTTAGCAATTTAAAAAGGTAATTTTGCAGGTCAGACAGTTGCAGTTTGTAATAGATGTTGTCAAATGGTAACATTTAGTTTTATGTAAGTGAACTACATGTCTGGTCTCTTACAATCAAATCTCAAAGAAAGTGTGAGTGAAGTTGTTTATAAATGAGTTTCAATGTTGAAATGTTTTGTGGATTAGAGTTAAGATGTTTTAGTAGGTGGGTGAGAAGGTGGGTTCTTTTCAAAATGATGGGAATGATAATTTGAGGAGAATGTTTCAACATCAGACATGGTGAAGTGGTGAAAGCTGGTCCAGCAAGAGGGCTGTTCATGATCTGCACTCTATCACTGGGATTAGAGTGCAGAGGGAGGGCAGGCCACACACTACTGTCTTTCACTCTCCCTCTCTTTCAAAAACAGAAACACACAAATGAAGCTCTAACATTCAGGAGGACTAATTTTTTTATTCCTAAATCCGTAGTTTATTTCTGATACATCTGCTAATTAGTTCCTTACGCAGCTCATTGTTCAAGCTGTCATCGTTCAGGGCTGTCGATGATTTTACTGCTGTCTCTTCAAAATATGATTATCTCTATCTAAAGTATGTTCATGCTGCCGTTACACATCCCTTCACTTGCCCATCTCCACCCAGTCTTCAGACCAGATCCACCAGCTTCATCAGGGCAGCCAGAAAAAGAGTAATGTCAGGGAAACCTTTACATGGAGGTCATCCCGAAGGTTTCTTCCATATTTTTTCTCCTTTTAGATTTTTTGGGGGGCATTTTTTGTGTGCTGATGAAAGACATTTGCGACAGAGGATGTCACATTTGGCCAGATGTAAAAACCTCTTTGGCAATTGTATGATTTTAACCTTTATAAAATGAACATAATTTAATTATAAAGAAATACAAGTACAGTCCAGTAACATTGTTTCAAAGCACATAACTAACATAAAACAAAGTACAATTAATATAAAACGCAATAAAAAGGTGAATGCGGTTATCTTGATAAAAACACTGCTGGAAATGTTTGAGGCATCCTTTGATGCTTACTGCTTCTCAAACCCATTACAAACCATTTACTGTATGAGTTTCCTTCATTTAGAGTAGAGGGGTTCCTCATCCCACGGCAGATTTTTTGTTTTCCTGCCAAGGTCTCCAGCGTTTTTGCCTGCCCCTTTTCGATGGTTTGCTTGACAGATCGACTAAACCCCACTTTTCCTGCAGTCTGTCCATTTCGGGCATTTGGGTCAGAGTACTGCTAAAACCTCTAAGGGTGTGATTGCTGGTAATGACACGTTCAGCCTTCCTCAAGGAGAAAGGAACCAAACTAGCTCAAGGACCTTGAGCTAGTTTGGTCCGTTCACAAAATAAAGCTGAATTAATTAGGATTGCCGATACTCTATTCCAGCGATTCCCAAAGTGTGGGCCGCGGCCCACTGGTGGGCCCTGAAGGTACTGCAAGTGGGCCGCGAGAGGTTATTTACAATAAATAAATAAATAAAATGTTTTTAATTTTCAATTTTGAAAAGTTTGAAATTAATATCAAAATATTTATGATGCGGCACATTAGTTATGTGAAACATTAATTGATGAAGCACAAACAATTTAAACGAACAGATTAATAAAACAACGGCTGCTCTTGTCCGCCTGTCGTTATTCAACAAAACGCGCCGCCAAACAAAACAGTGTCAAATGGGGCGCAGTCTTGTAGTATTAAAGTAAGTATACCGCATTTTCCGCACTCCAAGGCGCACTTAAAAGCCTTTAATTTTCTCACAAAACGACAGTACGCCTTATAATCCAGAGAGGTCAATTAATTGGTTAATCGGTTGATCCATACTGGTTGTAGACCGCGCTCAAGGCACTCTGCCAAACATGCCAAAGCTCGGTCTACAACGGCGAGATGCTGAGCGGGTGCTCATGCGCGTGAGATATGGAGCTTGTTTCAGGGCGTGTCGGAGAAACAAAGCGGTCGTTCTTGCTTCACTTCATGAGATTAAAGAGCGAGAGACGGTGCCTATTTCTTTACAGTGGCTGAAGCATCTTAACGGAGAAATAAGTTATTCTAAAAGGAGCTTCGCTGGAGAGCAGCCGAATATTTAACGATGGCGAGGGGGGCGGCGGGAGCGGACGCACCTCGCAGCATCGGTCGGACCCTGGCAGCACCGCCTCCACCTCCCCCCATCCACCCGCCCTGACGTCAAATGTTTCACTGCAGTATCTTATGCGCATTCTAATCCGAAGCGCCCTATATATGAAAAATGTTCTAAAATAGGTCATTCATTGAAGGTGCCTCTTATTGTGCGGAAAACACGGCACATGAGCTCCGGAGAAAATGGTATACAAAACATACATTGTCGGTTAATACATTTTTAGTCTGTTAAATTCTTAAGGTCATTTAATCATCCCTAGTTTATGTTTTGATCAGAGTTGTGATTAAAGGTTTGGGTGGGCCGCAAAAGATTTTCAGATTTGGGCCGCGGCATTCTTGAGTTTGGGAACCGCTGCTCTATACTCTATGCTAATTTTCCTGCCTTTTTCTGCCTGTGCAGTTTTGGAGGATCGGTCGATTCTCTTCTCTTCCTGCCTTCCTTGATGTAGAAAACCTCCAATGTCCAGCTAGTCAATTTGATACCATATGAAGATGACATACTATTGGCTGTACTATCAGCAGAAGGTTGCCTAGAAGCAACGGAAATGGTGCTAAGTGTGTCAGCTCGCGGCTACAAAATCAAGAAAGAAAAGACGGGGTAGAAAGTAGGAAGGGGTCAGCTGATCTTCTTGGGGAGTGCGGTCAGGAAACTAAAAGGTTGAACCTGGACAAAAATCATTCGCCTTAACGTTTCCCAAACCACCGGCGGTCCAAGATATACTTAGTTTTCTGGGACTCACAGGTTAGAGCTGAAATTACATCCCGGTCTAAATAGTCAGCATCACCCAGCCCCTCAGAGACATGGTGACAAGTTGGACCGACATCTAAAAGCAACTCTGGTGTGGATCACACCAGGTGAAGAGCGAAATAAAACAATGCCTGACCCAAACAGTTGCACTGGCTAACTACGAGTCAGATTTCCACTTAGATGAAGAAGTTAGTTGAAGAAAAGTGTGATATCATATCAGTAATGACATATCGTGAGACCCCATTAAGACAGGCCAGGTAGGATGCTGCAGACACATAGCTGCCGTAGCTAAAGCAGTAAAGACGACAGCCCACATAGTTGTGCCGCCCACTGAAAATACCCACACAACACAGGGTAATAAGCATTCCAAGACAGGCGTGACATAATCTCACATAATTTACAAAAAGTGACAACAGGGATCACCCAGGATGAAAGACCACATGACTGCGCTGAGAGAGAAAAGATTAGAACGTTTAGAACAGACTTAGTGGGAGTGGACATGACACTTTTTGCAAAGGCAACATAGCCTCTTATGGCGTTGTGAAACAGCGACAGGACAGCACGGCACATAAGCTGCCTCTTTTGGTCGGCTGCATCCTGATGAGAACCATTGTTAATTTTGGCAGCTACTTTAGACGAAAAATGCATATTAGTTTTAGTCACATTTAGTCATTTTAATCCTTCTTAGTTTTAGTCTCGTTTTCGTCAACAAAAACTCAACAAGAACATTTTAGTCTAGTTTTAGTCGACGAAAACTAGACTAAATGTAATTAGTTTTAGTCTAGTTTTAATCACATTTAATAGCCATATTAAACTCCTTTTCTTCCCTCCACGGGCCCAGGGACCCCCTGTGTTGTGTCTATAGCTGCATAATAGTCTAGCTTGCAGTACTTAGTTGTCCATTAGATGTCCCTCCTAGGACAGGTCTATAGCAGGGGTCGGCAAACATTTTGACTCGCGGGCCACAATGGGTTGTAAAATTTGACGGAGGAGCCGGGCCAAGAACAAATGGTTGAAGTGTTTGTGTGAGCTAATATGACATGTGAAAAATCATTACATGAAAGGATTTGGATTTTAACAAATAGCAAAGCATTTATTTCCCCTTAACGTCCTACAATCGTTGCAATACATTATTTTCTTGACTTCAGAACCTGCAATGAGTTTATTATGTTAGACGTGTTTAGAGAAGCCTGTAAAGGACCGTCTCATCCAGCCGAGGAAACGCTGCCTGCCGTCGCCAGAGAACAGAGCAGAAAGGTCCGACAGTCTGTTAAACGGGTCTTCATTTCTGTGAAGCACCGCGGCTTCAGCCTGCTAACAGTCAGCTAAACAGAGACAGCTGAGCTAAACTAAGGAAGCGCACGTTCAAACTAAAAGAGTCGTCGCGGTCCGTAGTCGGTGCACAAGAACCCCCGCTGCACCGATGTGAGCGCGTGTTCTGGGTTCGTGGATGACGTCATCATGACACGTTAATATCCGCCGTACTTTGCCTGTCTGTTGTCTGTTAGCTGCGTGCGAATTTAGGGGGGAAAAAGTAGTGTGACTTCGTCAACCACCAACATGTTCGTCTCGTCTCGTTAACGAAGTTAGAATAGATTTATTCATAGTTTTTATTTTTTAAGATCGTTTTCGTCACGTCTTAGTCTCGTCTTAGTCATGGAAAAAAGGTTCGTTAACGAACATTTTTTGTCATAGTTTTCGTCGACGAAATTAACACTGATGAGAACCCGATCTTTACAGTCGACGTGGGCCGGGATCTTCAATGACCGCATAGACTGAACTGTGTGGTCCCTGAGATGAGATGGTCTGGCCGACGGGGGGAATTTCCTGCTTGCGCCATGTGCTTTTTCTCCGCCGCTTCAAGCAACTTGCCACGCTTGACATCGAAAGCCTTATAACCCGAATAACTTCTTTAATTTGATTAATATGATTCAACTCCGCAGTATGATCAATTCCAGGCTGAGAGACGAACATTTTCTGGTCATTTTAAATTAAATTAAAATCGGTTAAGCAATGTACATCTAAAAGTAATATTGCAATCTTAAGGCAGGAAAACAATCAATACAGTCAATAAAACCACAGCTAAATACATTTAACTGGTTTGCACAGAATTATTTTTTCAATGCATAGTATACAGTACACGCTAATTTAACTGTGACCTTAAGATAATACAAAATATGTCCAAGCTATAGTAGCTGAATGTTACAACCCACATTGTTTCCCCCCTCAGCTTGATGCTGCTTTCTCCTGTCTCCCTAAATCAAAACAAGTTGTATAGTTAGTTTAAAATCGTACCACAAAACAAAATTAGCAAAGCCACCAAGTTCAGTATCTTTGTATATTTATTTCTAAATGCTTGTAACGTTATTGAATTAGAAAGTGATATTTCAGGTTCATACTTTGTTATAGTGTTTTTTTATAACAACAACTTTTATAACTTTTACAAACAACTTTAAAACAATTAAGTCAATTTTGATTCATCAGATGGATGTCTTCCTTCCTAACTTACCCTTGGCCTGTTAACTTGTTAGATGTTTTAGTTATGATTGATGTATGGTGTTTCTATTTATTCAGTCTTTGCTTATTTTGAGTAATGTTACTTCTTAATGGTGAACATGGTAAAGAATCAATGTTTTTTTGTTTTGTATCTATCTTGTTCCTAATGCAGTTTGATATTTTACCCACTGATGAGGGCCAACTCTGGCCAATCTGAATTGACTGAGTTCTGACAAGATTTTAATATACTGAAAAAATGAACTTGAAAAATTAGATAAGGCTATGCTTCATCAATCAATCAATCCCCTGTGTAGACCTACATACGTGTCCAACCCCATTTTGCTCCTATTTCAGTTAGTTTTCACGACTTTGTCTTGACTGACATGCCTAAAAAGCCTGATTACTTACGAAAGTTGACTGAGCAGGTTCTCTCCTCTTCAGACTGATCTATTTGACAAATAAATGCACTTCCATCAGCCATTGAGACTGCTCTCTCATCCACAACCTTCGGCACAGCATCGTCCATCAACTCTTGTCCAGTGACAACTCAGTTTCACAGCAAAACGTGTAATAGCTATGTTGTGGACCAACGTGGTATTGTTTCGCTTTTTGGGGAGAAAGCGTGACAAATACAACGTTTTATTTGCAACTAGGTCACGTGACTATCAACTTTCCCTCAGCTAAAAAAAAAGAAAATGGCGGACTGTCTGTCTATTATCTGTGCAAAACACTATATTTTAAGAAAGCATCAGCATTTGTATGCATTTTGATGGCATTTCTGGCGAGAAGTATGAGTTATATTTTCATAATCTTCTATCGGAGAATGTAGAAGACCTTTCGTTTATTAGTTTCTAGTGACGTAGTTGCAAGACCAAAATGAATAGGCCAAAATAAAACGTAGTATTATCACGATTTGGGGGAGAAAGCTTGACAATACCATGTTGCTCCTGTCAATGCGTCTGGGGTCGTCGTGGCGCAGGGGTTAGAGAAGGAATGATGGGAAGCACAAGTTTGGTGGTTTTAGTCCAGGCTGCCCCATGTTCCATGTCGAAGTGTTCCTGAGCAAGACACCTAACCTCTAATTGCTCCCCGGGCAAAATGTGAAAAGCCATCGGTTTAAAGTGTAATGTAAGTCGCTTTGGACCTGCTAAATGACCTGTAATGTAATGTAATGAGCAAAGGACATAGGAGAGCCCTGCGAGGCAATTGTTTTGATTTTTGACTGTATAAAATTAGTTAAACATAATTGTTACGATGTGTTATTACATGTTGATCAGGTTCAGCAGGTACGTGGACTTGCACCCTCATCCACAACACAGCTACTTGAAAGTAGCACAGCGTCTTAAAAAAATGTGTCTTTTTTGTTTTGTTAATGCGAGGCTTTAGCAATGAAGATAAAGGGGTTCTATATTCGCTAATAGCGTGAAAATGGTCATTTGACCAATGTTTTGATAACGTACCGTAACCATTCAGACTAATCAATGGTAACAACGTGTGTCTATGTCCTCTCATCCTCTCGTCCTGTCTGCTCATTTCATTAAGCAGTCACTGGAAAAGGGGTTCTCAATTTATTTGTTTTAGCATGTACAGTTGACACATTGCTATTGTTGCAGTCTTGTCATGCCACTCTGAATAATGACATGTTCCAATCATATGAATGGCAATAGGCTGCTTCCTTCAGTTGTATTGTGTAGGTGAATAATAGGACACCAAACCCCTTGAAGATGTCGGTATACTAATCCACAATTGAAGCTACACGATGCTGTACTGCACTGATGTTGCAAATGCAGTAAACCCGTAAAAAAGTTAAGCCTAACCTTTCACGTGCTTTTTTCACCTAATAATGAGTCATGTCCATCTGGAACAACAACAAACACACGCTGATGTTCTTTTTCTTTACATTTCACTTTCAGTCTGCTCTTGCCTTGTGTTGTGTTGATTAGGGTCCATTGTACATTGTAGGCTTTTAATTACAATGAATCCGTTTTACCTTCATGCCTCTAATGTCACGTTCACCCATTAAGTTGGCTTTGACCTCAGTGTCCAGCTTGAGAGGATTGACAGCTCCGGTTTGTAACATAGGTTTCCCTTCCAAAGACTAAAAGTAGGAGTTGGGTGCCAGACAGGTGAACAATAGCACTTCTAGCCTGTCATAATTGTTGGAATGCTGCTTCAGCATTACTTCAGTATAATTCTTCGAATCTTTATTCAACTTCTATTTCTTCTGTGGCACCTTTCAACTCTTTCTCACTTTCAGCTATTAAAACACATTCAGTTCCTTCCCGGCTTTCCAGCAATGACTCTTCAGCTTTCTAGCTCTTGAATTTATATGAATTAAAATCATAAACTCTTTTTAACATGGTTTTCCAATGGAGTTCATTTTCAAATCCTCTCAAACTTCAACTTTCAGATTTTTCTGCTTCTGATTCCCTACACATCTGCATTGACTTCCGGAGTTTGATGCCGATGGTAAATTATGGTTGTAGCTGGTTGTCATCTACGGTCCGCTACGGTTACAGAGAGATGTCGTATGTGTTTTGACAACGTTTGATCTTATAATTTCGACTTTCTATCCCCTTTCCTTTCTCCTCTCTGGGAACCGTCACCTTATCGTGGTGGAGAGGTTTGTGTGTCCCTATGAACCTGAGGGCTGTGTTGTCGGGAGCCTTGTGCTCCTGGTAGGGTTACCCTTGGCAAAGTGGTCTCAGGCGAGGGGCCAGACTAAGAATGGTTCAAGACTCCCATGAAAAAACGGAAGAGGGAAGGAGTTACCCGGCCCGGAGGAAGCCCGGGGACCCCATTTGGAGCCAGGCCCAGATGGAGGGCCCGACAGCGAGCGTCTGGTGGCCGGGTTTACCACGGAGCCCGGCCGGGCACAGCCCGAAGGAGTGACGCGGCAGCCCAACACTCTACTCCCCATGGGCTCACCACCTGTGGAGGAAACCGATGGGGTCGGGTGCGCTGCTACAAGGGTGGCAGTGACAGTGGGGGGTCTAGACGGAACAGACCTGGGCAGCAGATGCTGGCTCTGGGGACGTGGAACGTAACCTCTCTGGGGGGAAGGAGCCGGAGCTTGTGCGGGAGGTGGAGCGTTATCAGTTGGATCTGGTGGGGCTTACCTCTACGCACAGCCTTGGCTCTGGAACCACACTCCTGGATAGGGGGTGGACTCTATTCTACTCCGGAGTGGCCCATGGTGTGAGGCGCCAGGCGGGTGTGGGGATACTCATAAGTCCCCGGCTGAGCGCTGCTACATTGGAGTTTACCCCGGTGGACAAAAGGGTCGCCTCCCTACGCCTTCGGGTGGTGGGGGGGGGGGACTCTGACTGTTGTCTGTGCATATGCACCAAACAGCAGCTCAGAGTATTCGGCCTTTTTGGAGACCCTGAATGGAGTCCTGCATGGGGCTCCAGTAGGGGACTCCATAGTCCTACTGGGAGACTTCAATGCGCACGGGTCTTTGTTACTGGACTTCTGTGCCAGTCACGGATTGTCCATAACAAACACCATGTTCGAACATAAGGATGTTCATAAGTGTACGTGGTACCAGAGCACCCTAGGCCAAAGATCAATGATCGATTTTGTAATCGTATCGTCTGATCTGAGGCCGCATGTTCTGGACACTCGGGTAAAGAGAGGGGCAGAGCTGTCAACTGATCACCATCTGGTTGTGAGCTGGGTCAGAGGATGGGGGAAGACTCGGGACAGACCCGGTAAACCCAAGCGTGTAGTGAGGGTGAACTGGGAACGTCTGGAGGAGGCCCCGGTCCAAAAGATTTTCAACTCACACCTCCGGCGGAGCTTCTCTCACATTCCTGTGGAGGTAGGGGACATTGAACCAGAGTGGTCTATGTTCAAAACCTCCATTGCTGAAGCCGCGGCGGTGAGTTGTGGCCTCAAGGTCTTAGGTGCATCAAGGGGCGGTAACCCTCAAACCCCGTGGTGGACACCGGTGATCAGGGAAGCCGTCCGACTGAAGAAGGAGGCCTTCCGGGTTATGATATCCGGTGGGACTCCAGAGGCAGTTGCAGTGTACCGACAGGCTCGAAGGGCAGCAGCCTCTGCCGTGATGGAGGCAAAGCAGCGAGTATGGGAGGAGTTCGGGGTAACTATGGAGAAGGACTTTCGGTCGGCACCAAAGTGTTTTTGGAAGACCATCCGGCACCTCAGGAGGGGGAAACGGGGAACCATCCAAGCTGTGTACAGTAAGGATGGGACCCTGTTGACCGCGACTGAGGAGGTTATCGGGCGGTGGAAGGAACACTTTGAGGAACTCCTGAACCCAACTTCTACGCCCTCGTTGGTAGAGGCGGAGCTGGAGGCGGAGGAGGGATCATCGTCAATTGGCCTGGTGGAGGTCACTGAGGTAGTCAAACAACTCCGAAGTGGCAAAGCCCCGGGGATTGATGAGATCCGTCCAGAGATGCTAAAAGCAATGGGTGTTGGGGGGTTGTCTTGGATGACACGCCTCTTCAACATTGCGTGGAAGTCTGGGACAGTGCCAAAAGAGTGGCAGATCGGGGTCGTGGTACCCCTCTTCAAAAAGGGGGACCAGAGAGTGTGTGCCAATTACAGGGGTATCACACTACTCAGCCTCCCGGGTAAAGTCTACTCTAAGGTGCTGGAAAGGAGGGTTCGGCCGATAGTCGAACCAAGGCTTGAAGAGGAACAATGCGGTTTTCGTCCTGGTCGTGGAACAACGGACCAGCTCTTCACTCTTTCCAGGATCATAGAGGGGGCTTGGGAGTATGCTCATCCAGTCTACATGTGTTTTGTGGACTCGGAGAAGGCGTATGACCGGGTCCCCCGAGAGATACTGTGGGAGGTGCTGCGGGAGTACGGGGTGAGGGGGTCCTTGCTTGGGGCCATCCAATCCTTGTACGCCCAAAGCGAGAGCTGTGTCCGGGTGCTCGGCAGTAAGTCGAAGGCGTTTCCGGTGGGGGTTGGCCTTCGCCAGGGCTGCGCCTTGTCACCAATCTTGTTTGTGGTTTTCATGGACAGGATATCGAGGCGTAGTCGGGGGGATGAGGGTCTACAGTTCGGGGGGCTGCGGATCACATCGCTGCTTTTTGCAGATGATGTGGTCCTGATGGCATCTTCCGTCTGTGACCTCCAACTCTCACTGGAGCGTTTCGCAGTCGAGTGTGAAGCGGTCGGGATGAGGATTAGCACCTCTAAATCTGAGGCCATGGTTCTCAGCAGGAAACCGATGGATTGCCTACTCCAGGTAGGGAATGTGTCCTTACCCCAAGTGAAGGAGTTCAAGTACCTCGGGGTCTTGTTCACGAGTGAGGGGAAGATGGAGTGTGAGTTTGGCCGGAGAATCGGAGCAGCGGGGGCGGTATTGCACTTGCTTTACCGCACCGTTGTGACGAAAAGAGAGCTGAGCCGGAAGGCAAAGCTCTCGATCTACCGGTCAATCTTCGTTCCTACCCTCACCTATGGTCATGAAGGATGGGTCATGACAGAAAGAACTAGGTCACGGGTACAAGCGGCTGAAATGGGTTTCCTCAGGAGAGTGGCTGGCGTCTCCCTTAGGGATAGGGTGAGAAGCTCAGCCATTCGCGAGGAGCTCGGAGTAGAGCCGCTGCTCCTTTGCGTCGAAAGGAGCCAGTTGAGGTGGTTTGGGCATCTGGTGAGGATGCCCCTTGGGGGCCTCCCTAGGGAGGTGTTTCAGGCACGGCCAGCTGGGAAGAGGCCCCGGGGAAGACCCAGGACTAGGTGGAGAGATTATATCTCTGCACTGGCCTGGGAACGCCTTGGGATCCCCCAGTCAGAGCTGGTAGATGTGGCCCGGGAAAGGGAAGTTTGGGGTCCCCTGCTGGAGCTGTTGCCCCCGCGACCCGACCCCGGATAAGCGGTTGAAGATGGATGGATGGATATCCCCTTTTTTTAGTGCGGAGATGGGCTGCTATAGTTCTGTGAATGCATCACTCCAGCCAATCCAAACACGGGGTTTGTAACCAATTAGATGTAGAGAGACCATGGTACTGGCTCCACCCCCTTACTGTCAAAAAGAACAGCAAGCGTGTAGAAAACACCTTTGAGCGCAAACAGAGACCTCGCGAGCAAGGAAGTTTACGTTCTGCGAGCAAGCAAATATCTCGCGTGAGATGGATATTTGCTCGCGGATGTTTGATTTACCTGCGCGCATCAACCTGATTTGCGCTCTCGAATTTTGACAGTGATTTGCTCCCTCCTCCTCCGCTGGGTGCTCGTGCAGTGTTGAGCGCCGGACATCGGACAAATAGATAATGACGGTGTTTGTGCAAACCCCCAACGTTGTTTAGTGATAAATTAACCACATTAGCGCCGCTGAAAACATTTTGCCGTATATTATGTGGTATATTATTATTGTAATGCTACGAAGTACAATATGGCCCTGTTTTGTTTAGTTTTTGCCTGTTATTCATTTATGTATTAAATTAGATAACTTAAGTTTGTTAACAAAAATAAACAAAATAGAAGTTGAAAATATCATACTGTGTTTTTTATTTATTTATTAATATTATTTCTAATTTCATAAATAATTTGGGCCTTTTATTTTGGTTTGAGCACATGCCCCCCAAAATGTCTGTTTACCCTATGTTTTAAATTATATTAACATTTGAATCAGTCTCCTTTAAATCACTTCTGTTTATAATTGTATACTTTCTTTTTCATTCCGTTGTTTTGACTTTCCTTTTTTAAGTTACTTGGACGATAGACAAAGGATGACAAAATATATACAGTATGTTTTGCAACACACCCTACAGATTGTGAGAACTGTACTAAAGCCTCTAGATCAGTGGATCTCAACTGGTCTGGCTCCGGGACCCACCATCACCCCTTAATGACAAGCCGCGACCCAAATACTAACTGAGATAGTATGGAGACAGAATAAGTATGCCAACACAAAAACAAGTTTAATGAAAAAACAAAACAGCCAGCTGGTAGCGATGCTAGAGAGGGAACTATTGCCTTTTACAGTCAATTAGCTAAAACCCCAAAGTGTACCTTAAGGACACAAGGTATTCCAACATACATAACAATTAAGAATCTCCAGCCATTTCAAACAAACTCAACAGTATTCATGCACAAACAAAAAAGTCGAAAAAAGACACAAATGACCTAACTTTAACAGATCTATGACAAACACTATGTCTCGAGGAGCAGCTTTTGCACAAATTCAAGATAAATTAAATAAACCTGGCACACGCTGCTGAAAACATGGACGGACGAGCCGGCAAAAAAAACGACACTCTGAAGCATTAAAAAATTCCCTTCAAAATAAAATCACAGGACGAAATATATATATATATTTTTTTTTTATTCTAATTTTTATTTTTCCAGGCAAAGGCGATCCAATAAAAACGGGTCCGCGACCACCAGTTGAGAATCACTGCTCTAGCTGGTGTTTTTTTATATTTTTTCTGTGTCTCAGACTACTGAGTATTTTACTACACTGTAACAAATTGCTGTAAATGTATGGTGCATTTCTAACGGTATCTTACAGTATGTTATAATAACTGTAACATACAGTGTTAAATACTGTAAATATTTTATTTTGATTGGTTTTACAATAGCCACTGGATTGAGGACGCCAGCCGTTACAAATGTCTAACATTTTTGTCTTAAAGACATCCAATAAACTCCAACCACTATGACCGAAATGAGTTTGGTTGTCTTTCTTTAATTTGTGGGGAATTAAATGCAAAAGTAAGCAGCAGGGTATCTAACCCGGTAGGCCCACATCACTAGGCAAAGCTCTTTTAGGCATTGTACTCAAACCCAGATAAAGGCCCAGATTAACGCAATATTCTTCTGTTTATCCCCTGTCACATTTACATGATGCCAGCTCACCGTTGCTCTGTTCTATTCCTGGTTTACTATTCACAATGTAATTTACCACAGTTCGGCATAAATGCCAGCTAGCATGCAATGCTTTTTAAGGTGCAGGGAAAGGCCTACCAACATTAAGTAGCAAATGCTTGACTCCAATATGACTCCAAGCATATATTACGCAAACTATACATTATCATTTTCATCACCCATCTGTATTAACGTCTTCTGGTAATGAAAATATCCACATTGGCTGTCAAACGTATTATTTATTTATTATTCATTTATTTAGTCAAAACTTTGTAATTTCAACACTACGCAATTAACCCACCACCGCCCCAAAGCCCGGTTCAACTTCGTGGTTTTGCGTGGGGAAGCCGAGGGGATGTTCTATTAGGTGGAAATAGAGGGATTTTGCAGGGGATTGGTGGTGGGAACCATTATTGCAGGGGTGTTTTTGTGTTTATCACTAATATGGGTTTTTCTCTCTACAAATGTGATTTTGGTGGGAAACATTTGGTATGTGTATGTATATTTGTTGGTTGCTTTTTTGGTTTATTATTTGGTTATTTTTGTGTGATTACAGCGTTAATTGTTTTGGTAGCAATGGGGCAATCTAGTGGGTGGGGCTACAGCTAGTTTAAGGCTGTACTAGGCCCTATGGCCTCACTTGCAAGGGGGCTGTGCAGTAGAGCATGGATCGGGCCGACTTTTTCTGTCCAAGCCCGGCCCGCGTCTGACAGTCTTGGGCCCGAGTCCGACCCGAGTCCGACAGCCTTTAAACTATTTTGTCCGAACCCGACCCGAGTCCGACGGAGTCAATGCCTCAACTGTTTCATAATACACATTCACGAACGTTTTTTTTAACAACAGATAAATATACTCGCTCAAACAAACAAGCGCTGTTAAACGCACGAGCACGTTGAAAATAATTATAAACAATGCAAAAACGGAGAAATAGAATACATACGACACAAAACTATGTACATTGTCCAACCTTTAGGTTTAATCCACGTTGTTGTGGACTTCAATGCCTTATCGCGCTGATGTGTCCGAGCCCGACTATATTTTCTAAATATTTATCCGAACCCGGCCGACCCGTCGGGTCCCGACGGGTACCGACGGGCTTGGGTCAGGTATCCACCCTCTACTGTGCAGGGAGAAAGAACTGTGACATAGTGTTGCTCATTGGTAAAATTTGCAGGGTCTTGAGAGACATAGCCTGGCAACTTAATGCCTATTTATTTTAACAGTTTTTGTTTAGCATTTTGCCTATGCTAACACTATAAATAATTGCACGTATTTGGAAAAAAAAATGGGACAAAATAAGCAAGAGACTTTCTTAGAAAACATGTTCCCTGACTCCGCCATCGGTTATCTTGCCAAAGGGACATTGAGGCCCAGCAAGTAATAAAAGCTCCCTTCTGTTGTGATGGTGGTTTTAGCTGATGGCGGTATTATCTGATGGTGGTTATATCTGAAGGTGGTTCTTGCTATGGTCCTGCCTGACATCCAATGCTACGGTCCTTATTATTATTGGTCACATTATTGTTTACACTAATACTGCTCTTGTCATCATAGATATTTTCTATATATTCATATCTATATCCACTGCTATTATTACTGCTGTTATTTTTAGCAGTCTTAATTTTTCTAGCATTATTCTTATCACTACTCTTATTACATGAATAATGCAGTGAATGTATTTAAAATATTTTATGTCGTTCACTCGTCGTACACATGACATTTACTTCTGCTCACCCTCATAGATGGATCCTCCCCTGCTGCTCTCCCAAAGATTTCTTCCTTCAACCTCCCTCTTATTTTTGGTGAGTTTTTACTGTGCAAATTTATTTGATTATATCAATAGATGTAGGCATATTATTACACCTAAATTAGTCAATATATTTGTTTTAATTTTGATGTCTGCACAATTCTTATGAGATATCTATGATTCTCCTCTTTCATTTTTATATGTAATTTTGATGTTGTTTTCTGTGTATCAAAAACGCATTTTAAGTAAAGGCCTTTCCAAAGAGAGCAATGGACTATTGAACTTTTAATTTAAACTTCCAAATTTGTTGCGAAATTTGTGATTGGGATTATTTTCATTAAATATTGTATAACTTATAAATTGTGTTTTTTGTAGCAAAATGTTTCAGATATTTGTTCGCCGTGGAGAATTGTGAGATATAACTATGTCACGGTGCATAGAAATGCCATCACATAAAAGATTTTAGGCTGTGTAAAAAGTAGTACGCATCAGTGTGCTGCAACAGAATCTCTCTGTCTGCTGATCCGTGTGAGAAAGCTTGTCCCTCAGCATATGCATACATAAGCCTACAATACATTTTCAATTACAACACTGCAACACAGTTCTCTTTCTTTCTCTCCCATACACACACAGTGTCATTGGGACAAGGCAGAAACCTTTTTTTCCCAGTTATGCAAATAGCATCAGCCCTTAAAATGGTTTGAGTGAGAATTAAACGTGAAATAAATGAGGCTTGGCTTCTTTCTTTCCATTCTATCTGAATAAGGCAAAGTCCCGTCTCCATGGGAGATCTCCACGCCGTTGCCATGCCTGTTATGGGATTGACAAGACGTGAAGTGACATAAATACCGTGGCTAGCATTCAATCCAATTATGTAGCACAGCCCGCCTCAATACCTGCAAGCCATGCAGTGCTGTGCTGGCGTCCTTGTATTCAGGCCGCCTCAGAAATAAGACTGGTCGTATTCATCTTTAAGCCTAGCGCTAACCTTGGTCTCTTCACCTCAGCTAGTTCTGAGACTATGCCCTTAACCCTATGCTCAACCCATCAGCCTGAGTTAACGCAGGCCTTTTCAGAAGATGATTCCCCCAGGCTAAAAGACAATCCCCTCTGAACCATCTAAAGGCCCCAAACTAGCAATGGAAACAATTATCTATTTATACAATATACATAATTAATGTCATAAATAAGTGTAAAGTAATGAGGTTATGTTTCTGTGAGTGACTGACGTTTCTAGAGAACAACCAAGAACAACCAAAATGAAATGGTTTTGAAATGTCACTATGTAGAACAATATCTGTTGAATTTAGGAATAGTGGTACAATGGAACAGCAATCATGAAGTGGAATATGTCCAACTACATTGGAACCAAAATATTCCGCAGGCTTACCTCTAATTATACACCACTGCTCTACCTGGTCCTCACAGAAAGTCAAAGTCCTGACGCCACCTCTGAGTCATTCATTAAATGTCTTTTGAAAAATAGTATTGAGTGTACGGCACATTAATCCTTTGTGATTTTAACTGTGACAATTTCTTTTAGGCTTGCATTTACATTACATTTCACTGCAGCAGCATGCACAGTAGCTTTCTAGTTATCAAAGATATTGTCCTCTAAGGTGTTCTTTTCAACTGTGCTCATAGCCGTGTGTGGATTAGGCAAAGCCACTCCAGTGGTCTCTTTCGTGGAGCTGATGACATTAACAGAGTATGCACAAAGACAGAAATATACATGCGCATTGTTTTTGTCAGCTTCGCCTGGTTCTGTTTCATTAATCTAATCATTGTGGAACTCCACCAATGTTTAAAATGACACAGCGATGTGAAAAAATTGCATACCCTTATGCAGTTATGCAGACGATAATCAATTGTATCAAGCCAGACGAGACCAGCCTTCTGGTTAGACTTTTCCAGGTTTTCCATGACCGTACGAACCCTGTTGATAAGCTGCTATAGGCCTACACTGCTGGGGGATTTCCTAGGACACACTGATCTCCATTCGCGTCACATTTTTTTCGCTTCATTAGAACCTGGAAGGGGGCGTCGCTTATCTCCGTTACGTGTCCCCGTAAAGACAGTTATCGTTTCTGCTATCCACCATGGAAATAAATAACCACAATTTCTGCTCTTTATTTGTTGTGTGAATTACACAAACGGTGTTGTGTTTGGGTTCATGACATCATTCGTCGCCGCACACAGCTTGAATTTCACTGACTGCTCCTGGAATTGACTTTACATGGAATCTACACACGAATAATTTGCTTCGCTTTTGGTGTGAATGTACCAAAAGAATTCACATCTCATTAAAGCACATCATCAATTCACCTTCTTCCCCGATCATGATTACTTCTAGACCCCGGACCTGCACCCTGACATGGCCCCACTGACACCTACTGCTTCTCTGTTATTAGTCCCATTGCCATTACTGTCAACATTAATGCACACAACTTATTTTGTTCCACAATACTTTGTTTCCAGTGTTTGTGACTGGATTGACTCTGAGATCTACTGGCTGTGGTGGTCCAACCCCTCTTTCGAATCGACCCGATTAAGAGCACCAGATCCATTAACCAAGCCAAAACGTGTTGAGTGTAAAATGACAAATATGGATTTCAGCTTCTGTAAAGCTAAAGATTTGTTTTTGTAAGAAACTAACTATTTAGTATGAGCATTGTTGGCATATTAGGTGATTTTGTTGTTTGTCGATTGATCTACCTTGGTTGCCTCTGTTTTGAGCCAATTCCAAGCAAAAGGGTCAGGCACAGGGTTAGGGTTCTTTTTCCTCAACCAGTGACAAAACCAAAATTTTAAGTGGACTTGACAACCAAATCGGTCCCCCTCCCCTCTTCTCCGACAGTGCTTGGCTTGTGTTTAGGCCACAGAGCTCATTTTAACCACAGGCATTTACAAGCTCCCCTCTAAACAACCTGCCAGGTGCTTTAAGTCTCCTGCAGAAGGGCTGCAGAATGTTATGAGACTTCAATAAGATTAGAGCAGAATGGGCTGTCAATAGAAGAAAGGAACATCTTATAATAGGATCGTTTGTTAGCACAGCAATGTGTTGCTCTGAGCTCCCATTACCAATCTATAACTAATGAGCATTCAGTGAAGTGGTTCACCAAAGACACAGCCCTATTTGTTTTCCCTTTTTTGTATGTATAACCAATTCGGCCAGTAAGGTGAAGACGGTTCCTGTAAAAATTAGTCTTAACTGGTGTTTAATATACCGACAGCTGTTGTACTGGTTAAGATTCGAGCAGCTGGCCCGGTCTGTTTGTCAGACCAGAGGCTGATATTAGTTCTGCTGATGCCCATATTTCCCCCAAGGGAACCATCTGCTCCACTTCAATACATTAGAGGGATTTTCTGAAGGAATAAAATGCTTTGAACGCAACTATTTGCTCTCTCTGTATTTCCCGGCAGGATGACCAATCAAAAGTTGGCTGCAAATTTAGTGAAGTTATTTTTTTATTATTATAGTATGCCTATGAGTATATTCAAAATAAGTAGTTTAAAAGATTATGTTGAAAGGTGCGCATAAAAAGTATTTATGGATCTCGGTTTGAAATGTCACATAGATGAGAAGGCTGACACTGTTCAACTAGCTCTCACACTTTGGTTAAAGGCATGCTAGTGGTTCATGTGGCCTCGAAAGAAAATCCAAATGGAGGGGGAGTCTACCTATAATATTCATCACATCTACTAGCCCAACAGTTATTTTGTTTGTTGCTTTGTCCTTTTTTTAAACCTGTGGCTGTTGTATATTTATTTAATAATTTCTAATTAGAATCCAATAGACACTTTATGCACTGCTCATTTTTCTTCTTTCCTTCAGTGATAGCTGCTCATCACATTTGTAAAAATTTCAGTTTTTAAAAAGGTTTTTCTTGATTGTTTGGGGGATTTCAAAAGGAATGTAGATTCCACAGTAACACCTCTTCCAGAACAGCATCTTTAACTATTTGGATTACATCGAGTTTTGTAAATCACGGCTACTTTTCAACACTGTAGTAGTAATTCTTTTTTAATTCTCCGCACTACAGAAAGTGGATAGAAAGTCAAAATTATGAGATAAAACGCTGTCAAGACACAAACGATACCTCTCTGTAACCGTAGTGGACCGTAGATGACAACCAGTGCGGAAATAGATGTAGAGATGTAGAGATACCATGGTGACTGGCTCCGCCCCCTTACTCTCAAAGAGAACAACAGCGAGCGTGTAGAAAACACTTTCGTTTCGCGAGCGAGCAAAAATCTCGCGAGACGGACTTTTGCTCGCGCGAGACGGACTTTTGCTCGCGCGAGACGGAGATTTGCTCGCAGATGTTTGATTTACGCGCGCGCATCAACCTGATTGGCGCTCTCGAATTTTGACAGTGATTTGCCGCTTAGCATAGCAGTGCTTTAACTGATCCGTTTGCTACTCACCCATCTTCTATTTGACACGTGAAGTAATTCCTCTGCACAGTTCTCTGCTGTATCTCGCACCACTTCACATACTTCCGGTGCCAGAAGTAAACGAACGAACGTTAACTAACTAACTTAAACATTTTTGTTGCATTAATCTAGGCCACATTAATCGTATAGAATAATGCATTAAAGTTGACAGCCGTAATAATAACTGATTATTATTTATATAGATATATATAAAATCAAATAATAATCAGTATGATATAATATACGTACTGTATATATATTGGTCAACTCGTCTGCTTGAATGGCGATGCTGATGCTCTTTACTTCCTCCAGAATGTTATCCGCCTGCCGATACTTGCCTTTGCAAAAACGTGCAAGCTTGGGGCACAACCGATGCTTCCCCAGCCTGAGTCTATTTAAGGGGACTGATTGGCCAAATTAGCCGTCCCACATTTTTTTAATTTAATCAGCAAATGGCTAAAGTACTTCTTAAACCAGCTTTCTGTAGATTGCCCCTAGCGCAGCTAAAATGCGCACAAAGACCGGATGTGCTTATGACAGACAGAGACGTGCAGGAAAAGCATATATTTTGCGCAGATATTGTACTTTACAAATATTACTGAATACATTCTATACTTTAAAAAAACAAATATTGATATTTTTTATTCTTTAATTCTAACTGTTTGGGGGGCTCAAGCGGGGGCTCCATGTGGGGCAACCATTTGCTCTCTATTGCCAGCCGGCACTGCAGTGGGGTATACTTTTTCAGAGCATTCTTAACCAGTAAGAACAGATTCACCTTCTGTGTCAGCATGTCACAGCTATCATCACAGATAATCCAATGGGTCAATAGTAGAACCCTGTGGACAACTACTAAAAGGAGTCCTGCTGGTCATGAAATGCCCAGGTGAGCTTCAACCTCCATAGGCTCTGGCCCTTCACCTGGATCCTGGTAATGACATTTATGCACGAGCACCTTGCAGTCGACCTACAATAGATCAAACAATAGACGACGGTTGACCAATCCCCTGGCCTAGCCTTTCTGTTCAGAGAAACCAGGCGGAGGCTCAGGGCTGAACATGTGCGTGTGTACGAGAGTGTGTGTGTGTGTGTGTGTGACTCCGTTGTATAAAACTTCTCCAAAAGGGCGCATAGAGACATAGCGCGTGCAGCGAACGTTTCTGTAGCCGTCTCTTTATTTTTTCCTTCAAGGGTTCTTTGCGAACGAAACACAAAATAGTTTGAAACTTGTCCACATCGGAACCATGATGTTTCCCTGCTCTGTACCGCCTGCTCTGTACCCGAGCTCACTGCATCCCGCGGCGGCTCTCTCCTCGCCCGTGAACCGCTCATTCCACTCAGGCTTCCTGGTGGAAGACCTCCGATTGAGCCAGCCGGTCACCTACATACACAGGACTTTGTCTTTAAGAGGCTCCGGACACATGATCCCACTCAGCGTGGAACCGTGCGGCCCGCCCCGGGCATTAGAGGCCAGCGCAGAGCGCTCGGTGCGCCAGAGCTCCAGCCAGCCGAGCCGCAGTAGCCCCGGATCTCCGCACACTGGCTGCCCTAACTCCAGCGACCTCAAATTTGGCGTTAGTGCGATCCTGGCACCGTCTACACGGAGCAGTGAGTATCAGGCCGAATGACGATACACTTCTGACACAATATTTATTTTTGTAATTATTATTGGATTAATTATTATTATCATTGCGATTATTAGGCTACTTCTTATTACTTAATAGTATTAGTAGCAGTAATATTTGTACTTTTGAAATCCCACAGTAGCCGATGCAATATCAGGACACCAGCTCAGCAACCTGCTGTCCCTCTCTCACTGTTACTGACATTGATAAATTGATATGAAAATAGGCCAGTAAAATAGCATATGGCTAATAAATTAACTGCTGAGGTGCATCCAAAACAATTAAAACTATCATCTGTTATCACTTGCCTTGACCCTTTTATCAAAATATTGGATATTTGACATATTTGTCATTGTGCTATTTTTGTGCCTGTGGTATCTCCTGTTTATGTTAGGAAATATCATCCCAGTCAATGTGTTCTTGTACTGTTTGCTCCTCAGTCCAGAGTGTTCAGACCAAGTCCTTCCCTCTTCCTTTCTTTGAAGGGGGCTTCCATCCTTTCATCAGAGCTTCCTGTTTCACAGGTTGGTGCAATGAGTCAATTTAGTCTCTTTGAGATTAACAACTTTTACAAGAGAGATCTGCAAGAGGACAACTACTCAATAAACTGCAATTAAAAGTGTTTTAATAATCCTTTAAAACTCTGACTGTACAGTTTAAAATCTCCAAAGGAATATTTACTTGTCAAACATCCCTTAGTCACATCCCTTAGTCCCATACGTTGATCCCTTCTTCATTGTGGTTTCACTTCAGGCTGAAAATATGGACCTCATTTTCACTGGCATTCCACATCTTTTCCCAACATAAAACAACAAAAATAGGGTGTAGGGTAGCAGCTGCAAATCTTACCAGCTGTTATGGATGCTGACGATGATGATGCTGCTGCTGCTGATGTGCTCTCGGCAGGTGTTTCAGCCTTTTACAATGGGAATTCCCCGGACAGTTCAGAATCAGCTCAACCAATTTGAAGGTCTATTAGGCACTGCACTGACTGCTGATGTTAGCACCAGTTGTCACAATCTACAAATTAGTTCAGTTAGTCATGCTCTCAGTAAACCAGCGCTGTTTGTCACGGTCTAAATGTGAGTCAGGTCTTTTCCAAGCTCAGGAACCTCTTTTTTTTTTTTCTCCAATTTATCCACTAAGCCCCTCTGCAATCCCACAAAGATCCCTAACCGTGACCAATAGGAGCCAAAACCACACACACACAGACACTCACTCATTAATTTCCAACATTGTACTGATTAATTGATCACTTATCAATACGTAAAGGGAAATGGTTTGATAGCAGCACAGGAAAGATCCATAAGCGGTGTCAATCTATTGGCTCTTTTTTAAGGCCTATACTGGACTGTCTTTAATGGGCCGGTTTTTAATGGAAAATTCATTATTTTTAAATCAAAATATGTCATCCACATGAATTGTGTAGTGTAGGTTATTTTTGGTGGTGGGGTTCAACTGGCTGGCCAGCGTTTCTGAGATAGATGAAAAGGTGACGTGATCTTTGCAATAAAAGATGTGACATGTCTGAGTCATGGCCAATCAGCGTTAAGATCTGTACAGCGTCTTCATTTCCCTTCTTTTCGTCCACTTGTTGGTTCACGTGAAAAGCAGACACTGGATTATTATAATCGTACGTGTTTCGGCGCAATCTAGGATCTTAATCAACTCAGTTTAGACTTGTGTGGCAGCAATGTGAAGTGTGTTTAGGACAATCACTGAATCATTCTACACTGGCTCACTTTTTGGAAAAATGTAGTGTTTTGGGCTGGCTTTAATGGGCCTGTAATATACTCTCCTGTCTTTAATGGGCCCGTAGTGTCGACGGCCCTCAGTTCATTACAACACAATCCCTTTTCTCTGCATTTGCAGCCTATACAATCCTCCTTCATGCCTCATTAAAGGTAGTATGGGCTGCGCTTTGGAGAGACTGTCCATTACCATAGGCTCTGTTTCCACTGCTGGACACGTTGGGGCTTTTTAGCGCCACATTTCGGGCAGAACAAATATATTATGGCCAAATATTTCAAAGAATGATAAGAAAGAACCTGGAATCAGTCTCGTCAAGATGCTAAGAAACTTGCTCCATGAGAAGACCAAAATATAATGACACTGATTATGCAAATAATTGATAATTAATCAAATGAAAAGTATTTTTAAAATGAAACTATGTTACCTTTAGCAGTGGATACAGAAACAACTGCAGATTAATGGATACAATTTATTCTAAGGCATACAATGTATTCTAATGTATGCTGTTAGGATCACCGTAAATGTTAATAAGCCAGGCCCATGACTTATAAACCTAATCAAATATATCATTTCTTCTTTCTTCATGTCAGCCGTTGTTCTGTCATGAAGAAATGGGATAACGGTTGGCTGCAGTGGCACCAAGGGTTTTACTGAATTTGATTCATTTTTATTTCACCACTAGCCAGTTGCATAATGGACAATGAAAACTATAATGCAATGTTTACAAACAAGGACGGCTTATGAATCTTTTTTGTCCCTTCAGCTTTGTCCTCTGTGGTTCCTGTCCTGGGAACTTTTTCATGGCCCTTAGCCCCCAGAGGAAAGCCCAGGAGGGGCATGCTGAGGCGGGCTGTGTTCTCAAACCTCCAGAGGAAGGCCCTGGAGAGAACTTTCCAGAGGCAGAAATACATCAGCAAACCAGACAGGAAGAAACTGGCCAGTAAACTAGGACTTAAAGATTCCCAGGTACAATTTGGTTATGTCTCTTTGTTGAATAACACTTTAGTTTACGAGAAAGGTTGTTCATGTCCGTTTGCTCTCATATTCGGTATTAAAAACTTGGTGAGCTGTGAACGAGGTCAGTGACATTCACACCGGGTTATTTTTTCTGCGAAGGTGAAGATCTGGTTTCAGAACCGCAGGATGAAATGGAGGAATTCCAAAGAGAGGGAGCTGCTTTCGACAGGGGGCTGTCGACAGCAGACCCTCCCCACCAAAACCAATCCCCACCCGGACCTCACTGATGTAGGCGGCCCCCACTGCCAAAGGCGAGAGAGCCATGAGTCACCTCTTCACCAGCACCTGACATCTCTATCCGGCAAACTGTCGGAACTCTCGGGGTCGGACAGTGAAGAGATCACTGTGTCATAGGACTGGTCAGACTCCTTTTTTCTTTTTCAAACAGCAGCTTCCTCTGAAAATATCCCATCAGCTGCAAAGAATAACTCAACAAGAACTAATGAATGGAGGCAAATACCACAAGTGCTTGAAGTGGCTCTGTACATAGTTTTCTATTCTGCCTTTTACCCTGTGATTCATATGCCTGTACAGTGATGTTTACACAACTCGCTGTAGTCCAGTGTATCAATATACAGTAAACAAAGGATATTATTTTAGAGATATTTTAGGTAGTTGTAGCTTGAAATGTCTTAAACTCTTAAGTATACAAAGTGCTGTTTTCATACATATGTTTATTCTTTATACTTTCTCAAATAACTCTTGGCAATGGTCATATTGTGATTATATTTAGTGTCATGCTCCATGAACTCAGTGTCTTATTTGGATTAAACATTATAGACTGGTAATTTAATTCTGCATTACAGCGTCATTGCTGTGTGGAGAGTTGATGCTTTGGTTACCTGAGCAACCGCAGATTGCCTTTAAAAAAAAACTTGAATTTACTGCACGTTAAGGTATAACAGTATATTTTTCCAAGAGGAAGCATATTTCAACAGCTCACATCATTAAATCTTGTTTTTGACGTTAAATTGTGGATGATTTTATAAAGGCAACACTATGAAAGTAAACCACTGTAGTGATTTCAGATTATAAGGTGTTTGTTCTGGTGTGACCTGATAGAAGGTGTAACAATATTTCAATTCATGCACCGGGACACGCCTAGAACCTGCCAGGGAACATGAGCTTAGCAAGTCACCACTGAATACAGGTTTGTGTCTTTGTTCTTCCACAGCTGGGGGCTATTGCACTAAAGTAGAATAAAGAAAGCCAGGATAACTGAAAAAGCGCAGTTTGACTTAGTGTGATCCGCTCAGAGTGGCTAAATCGGTTGCACGAGCCAGTATGAGAAGGTGAAGCTGAATGTCAATCTAGGTGTACGCAGTTGGGATAAGTGCAAGTCCGCGGCTTTCTTAAATAGACCACAGTATTGATCACAGATATACTGATGCAGAAATAGAAAAGCGGGGCATATTTTTCACCTAATTCATGATTTCAACTAATCATGGAAATGTATGAGGAAGTGAAAGCATATAATATGCCAAAAAGGAAATATGGCAGCTGTAATTAAACAGAGAGAAAGCCTGGCTGTGAATTAGGAAAGTTGTATGGTTGTTGTAGTTGGTTTTATTGCTTTATCTGTGTTTATGTGCTAATTGTGCCGTTTTTACTGTCTTTGAGTAGCCTACCATGTAATGCACTATATAAATAAAATGTCTTATTATTTAGCATACTTTGCCTTAAAGGTTAGCGGGAATTAATGTTCCTCTGGAGAATATGGTGGTGGTGTCTAATTCTAAATATCTTTAATTAATGTTCATACAGAATAAAAATTACCTATTGCTAGGATCTTTTTTTTAAATAAAATAAAATATAAAAACATTTTGCAGGTTGGTAAGTGCCTTAACAGTTTGCAAATGGTATGTAGAAATGACTTACAAGATGGCTGCTTACATATTCTATCTGACTGTGGGTGAGTGGGGAGCACGGTCGTCCTCCAATCAGAGGGTTGTCGTTTCGATCCCAGGCTCCGCTGACCCGCATGTCGATGTGTCCTTGGGCAAGACACTTAACCCAACATTGCTCCTGTAGCTGCGACTACAGTGTATGAATGTTAGTTACTGATGGGCAGGTGTCACTGTCTATGGTTCTCCTGTCATCAGTGTGTGAATGGGTTTATCTATGATTTAGCAGTTAAGAAGAAGTCTCATTTGGCTGGCATTGGGAAGGGGCACCAGCTCCAGACATTGTTTTGCCTCGTAGTGACGACACAGTTACTCCCCTGCCACCAGACGAAGATCCAGTGAGTATTATTCATTAAAAACACATGGCTTGGCACATCCTGTCATTACAAATTCTATTCAATATGGCAGGGGGTAGGAGCTTCTGCAGTATGGGAAGGGGCTTCTGCTGCTGATGATGAGACTGTGTCACTGTAAATTGTATGGAAATTCCTACTAAGCCCATAATGGATAAGAAGTCAGTTCAGTTTATTCTTTGTTCCAGAAGGGCAATTTGTATGCAGCAGGAAGACATCACATGAAAATATACAACTTGAATATAGTTTTGACTCAACTCTATATTTTTTCTCTATATATATCTATATCTATATATTTACTTTTTTTCAATCTTTTTCTCTGGCGTCAATGGTTTTACATCCAATCTTAAATACAATGAAAAGAAAGGGTTAATTCTTAATCTCTCTTTGAGAGGACTTGTTACTTTCGAGTTATCACTAGCAGACTCACACATACAGGACAAACCAGGAGGAGACACCTTTGAAGAATAAGCCAAAAACATTCAAACTCACCCAAAAGACACACCACAGGAGTTTTCAAAGGACTAAAACTTGAGAACTGGAGAATTTTCATGCAGCCGCTTTGATAAGTCGCAATAGACTTGGTCTGAGAATTAGCTATTTCGCAAAATATTTAACTATTCCCATTGTTTTTCACATCGTAATTGTATTACTTATCACTTTGTTTAGTTATAATAATACTTTTATTTTTAAATTCGAGCCAGTTGACTTTTGATTCGTTTCCGGCCGGGACCACAAAGACGTGTGATTCCCCTCGAGGGCCTTCGAACACCCCAACACAACCGTTACGGCATTAAAGTGATTTTTCGCTAATAACTTCGGGCGGATGCGGGCAGACGAGCTGCCGTTAACAGCGCAGCGCCCCTGGTAATGTCAGCTGGTCGTTGTGCATTTGTTATAAATGTGTGTTGGTTCTCCGTAACAGTCCATGTTCAGGAGATTTGTTGTGTCTCCCAGCAACGGCACACGTCAATGTGCAATGAGATAGGGCAGGATCACAGCTCCCGTTCTCCAGCCTGGATATTGGTGCCAGGGTGCATGAGGCAGATGTGAGCCAGGAGTGGCCACAATGATTAACATGTAGAAACAAAAAACAAAACGAAAAAAAGAATAGCAGCCACCAATTAGCAGGTCGTCAAACCGGAACACCAGAACAGCTGCCAACTCAAAGCTTGATTGTTGAAAAAAAACTTTATTGGCATATTATACTATGGATTATACAAGGTGAGCAACAATGTACCAACATAAAAAATAAAAAAGAGTTTCTTTGCTTCCTTCCTTAAGATAACTGACAAGGCCATTTTCAGCAGAAAAATTATTAAACAACCGGTTTGTTAATGGAAAGGTTATTTATTACATGACAAATTAAAAACAATCACTGACTTCATGCCGTACTGTTCAGGCGTATACACACGTGTTCGATAAATGAAGGGAGATTAGTGCAGGACAGTATTTACAGCTCTGCTTGGCCACACATTCTCAGTCTTATTTAGCTGTAAAGCAACAATGCTCTCCAGAAAACCAGCAGAACTACTTGACCCAGAACTGCCAAGTCAGCTCACTACAGTTGGACTGAGTGAACAATCTGATAACATTTGGCCCTTTTAAATCAGAAGCGGTTTTAAAAGCACAAACCTTAAAATAGCAAGTACTTGAGGGCTCAAACTGGACAATCTCCCAAACTAACCCCATGCTTAAAGCACACTGCACCTCCATGCGTATAGCTGTACCGGGCAGTAACGTGCTGTATTTTCAGAGATGGGGATGGTCACAAGCATCTCTCCTCCCAAATCCAGCAGCTGTGACATTGAACATCAATGGTCAATCAGGAAGAAACACAATTAGATTTGTTTTGTCCTGGAACTACATGACAACTTTGTACATATTCAAAATGTTGTAACCATTTAACTTATACACATAATATGCATACTGAAACAGAGAGAAGGGATACTTTACCGTTTGATAATCAGAGTAAAAAGTGTACATGGGAGAGTGAAGGGTGGGAGGCACCCTGAAAGAGAAAGCTGGGACGGGACAGAAGGACGTTCTAACACTGTACAGCTGACTATGTGATCCTGTACACAACATCAAAGCTCATTGAGAGACAGAAGTTCCAATAGTACATAACTTTTCGATAGTTTATCGGTGTGTGCAGGCACTAAAAATATCAATATGAACTTACTCATCTACATCACACATATCAGATAAGGGTGCGTTTGATGTCTAATAACTTACAGGCACAGTGGGTGGAGTGGGTTCAAATTCAAACTTGAGGGTGTGTTTTGTTGAACCACTTCCTATTTCCGTCCACCAGAACATGAATATTTCTAGCAGCAGCTGGGAGATGGGATGAGGGGCGCATGGGGTTTCTTACTGCCGGTTGCTTTTTATCCTCTCCAAACGTTTCTTCAGGTCGTCGAGGTTGGCTGCCGGGGAGGCAGAGCGGGTGTGTGCGTGTGTCGGGGAATGGGAGTGTGTGTTGTGTTCCTGCTGGTACAGCTCTCTGGACTCCTTGAGCTGAGACAGCTTAGTGTGGAGCATGTCGGTGGACGAGGCCACAGGCGGCTTGGACGACAGCAGGGAGGATATGGGAGGTCTCTGCTGAGGCTCGTCCTCGCTGCCACCGACGCCCTGCTGCAGGAGAGAGAGAGCACACACACACACGGGTCAGCTCCTCTTGAGCACAAATGCAGAACCATCACCTGGTCCACCGGTATGGGAAAAAAAACAAAATAACTAAAAAAACAAACATCCAACTACTTTTTAGTGTGCATATATATTGGGGCTGTCAATAGATTAAAAAAACAAACATTAATCTCAATAAATGGTCGATTAAAGATTGTTTTTAATGAATGTTTGTTTTTCTTCTAAAAACTAAATCTTATAAGTAATAAGTAATCACTTTAGAAAACCTGTATTTTATACACTGTTGTTTAATTGGTAATGTTATTTTAAACACAAAACTACACACATTTGATCATCTTTGAGGCAGAATTCCACCAGGTGAAACATGTTGAACTAGCGCCTTTTCCTGATGTCCGTGTGCACTTTCAACTCCATAATTTAACGGCTGTGTTTGAAGTGCCAACAATCTCCCAACATTTAGCCAGGACGTTTTCAAACCACGGTCTTTTAGGGACACAGTGGTGGTCCTCTGCAGACTGTGTGCCACGCAGGGTAACGTTAGATGTTGAGATGGAAGCAGCCTAGCAGCTAGCTTAGCATAAGTGTTCCGTTTGCCACGCCCCCCCCCCCCCCCCCCCCCCCCCCCCCTTCTGTTTGACAAGTGGAGTAAATGCAAAAAGCTTTCTCCACCTTGTTGTAACTGTCATATAGGTAGGTAGGTAGAGAGAGAGACACACACACACACACACACACACACACACACACACACTTCCCGGAGTGTCTTCATCGAGATGTGTGGTGGGTATACTGACCTTTGAGTTGTTCTCTAGACCTTGCCTCTGTCTGAGGATCTTGAGTCTCTCGTAGTAAACGGCTGGTTTCAGCTCTTCATTGCTGCTGCTTAGACTAAAGTCCACGCCATGCTGAGGGATCACTGAGGAGACGCACTCACCTTACTATACAGGGCAGGCTTCTTTCTGACAAAAGAGCCGAGCACAGCTAACAATTTTACCTGCAGATGTCTGGATGCGAGCCTTGCCCTCCCTCTCAGACTCAATTAAGCGAAGCCCTCGCTCTACGTAGCTCTGGAAGAACTGGGATGTGTTTTTGAGGAAAGGCTCCAGATCTGCGTCGGAATACTTCTGTTTGTACTCGTACAACTCCGTCAAACCCTGGAGAGAAGATCAGAGACATTCAATGTTTTCTCAGCACGTTTTCCATAATAATCCTTCGGTTTTAACAAGTCAGCTGCTGTAGAAACATTCCCTTTAACACCTGGAATGATTTGACGAAAGGCTAACCTCTTTTGTGTTCTCTTTGGAGCCGATCTTCTTGAAGATTTCCGTCAGAATGTCGCTGACCTTGGCCTTTGACATCCGATCCTCCTGGGAACAAAACACAAAGGAATTTGTGTAAATATTTGACCAAAACCACAGATCCCAAGTTTGTGTTGTGTATTTGGTATGTCTAGTTCACAACTAGGGGAGGTTCCTACAATTCTTTTTGGAGAGCAGAAATGAAATTACACTCTATTGTTCTTCATAGATCAACATTTTTTGATCAATATAAAAGATGAAGGAGGAGGGACATAAATACGGTGTACATGTTAGGTAGTGCTGGTCATATCGTACCCATGTTCAGATGCTCAAGCTCAGCTGCTCTGAAAGCTCTGCTTGTATTTAGCCTATCTTTGAATTTAAGCTAGACAGTGGCGTTGAGGGGCAGCGGTAAGTAACGGAAAGCCCAGGATCACAGAATTGTTACAACCCATCAAAACGTTGAGGGATGAGTTTGAATATTTGATGAAGGATTTGCAATGCATCTCAGAATCTATTATTTCAACCAGCCCTACTCACCGTACACAGACCAGTCTTCTCGTTACCACGGTCCCTCTTGAGTCCAGAGAGATTTCCATTGTGTTTGACAGACCGCCTCAGATGGGCCTCCAACTCAGACTCATTACGGTTCTCGATCATTGATAGGTGGTCCAGGATCTGTTGATACATTAATACAAAAGTAGAAAACTCAACAAGTCTAAAATAAGAAGAATAACCTCAGAACTACAGTGGAATAGTGTTACCTCAGCCCCTTTGAGCTTGCAGAGTGTGTGTAACAGAGTCTTGAGGGTTCTGTGTGGGACATCACTCTTGAGCTGCTTGAGTTTCTCTTTGGGGAAAATCTTCATGAAGGTGTGGACATCCAGTAATATCCGATCCAGGTTGATGCTGTCAATTGTCTCTGGCAGAAAGCGGATCATCCTCCATAGACACTGAAGACACAGCAAAGTGTCAGTCAACAGACAAAAGGCTCAGTATGAGAACGTGGAGACACTACTTACCTTAATCACCAGCTCACAAAACAATGGGGGGGCTGCTGTGGCTAAACTGTCCTGAAGCAAAACCAGCAGAGCACTGTAGAGACAGAAGGGAAGAGTTAAAAACCATGTGGATTTTTATTTTGTTTTTACACACCATGTCCCTCTGGGAATCAATTCTTTGTTCAATATTGTCCAACAAACATAACAATCTCTTACTTTAAAAGGTTTAATTAATTCTGTACCGTACGCAATTATATGGAGAGGCCAATTATATGGATGTAGGCTGGTCAACGGAAGGAAAATGTAATTTGCCCCGGTTTAAATTAGACCATGAATCACACAATTTTTCGATTTCTCTCGATTCTCTCTAGAACGATTCGGTCTCAATTCAGAAAAGTTAATAATCGGAATTTAAAAAAAGAAGAAAAAGCCCGTGTCGCGCAAGAAAAAGTCTGTCTTGCTCGAGATATTTGCTTGCTCGCGGAGCGTGATCTTTAGTTAGTTAGTCTCTGCTCGCGCTCGAAGGTGTTTTCTACGCGCTCGCTGTTTTTCTTTTTGACAGTAAGGGGGCGGAGCCAGTCGCCATGGTATCTACATCTGATTGGTTACAAACCCAGTCTTTGGATTGCTGGAGTGATGCATTCACACAACTATAGAAGCCCATTTCCGCACTACAGAAAGGGGATAGAAAGTCGAAATTATGAGATAAAATGTTGTCAAAAAACAAACGCCCCCCTTCGGTATCTTGCCAACTTTACCAAACTATGGAGGAGCCTGCGCATATCTTACCTCATTATTTCAATTTTCCAAAAAGTCGATCCGTATTTTACAAATACGGACCGGTCTGAGACTAAGAGCATCTTTTTCTTCATTTAAAAGAAAAATGAATCTGTTTAATATTTTTTTTACATAGGCTACTTCCATATTGTGTTGAAATGCAAGCTCCATCGGTTCATGCATTGTTGATAGAAAATCATATTTGTGCCAAAGATTTTTTTTTCTCTTATAAAAAATTAGAGAAGGTAATTCATCTGTTGATTTTCTTTAATTATCAAATAAAGTAGGAAGTGATTAGCAACCCCTGAGTAGCAAACTCAGATTTGAGAAAATTTAGAAAATCGAGATGCATCAATAATCGTTTTATCAGTTTAGAAACGATAATCGGTATAGAATTGAATCGTTGACCTCTGAATCGGAATCGAATCGTGATTCCCACCCCTAACAATTTATGTTGTATAGTTGTTAAATACTTTGTTTTTACTCCTGGCCTAATTTGCTAGCAAGCCAATATGTGTTGCACGCCGATTCTTCGATCTTATGTTTATTTTCCAGGGTTCATACACATTTTGACCAATGGATTTCCATGACGAAATATTTTGTGAAATCTCGGTGTATACATGAAAGTAAGAAAATGTAGTGTAATGTATTTAAACTAACAATGAGAAGGCATACACTGTTTTCCCTACCATTCAATTAGGCCCCAAGAAAGGCAATGCCATAATACAATTATCCACTATGGATGAGTATCGTTTGGGGTTTTCCTGATACTAGTGCTAAATCAATACTTTTAAAACATACCAGTGCCTGAACAAATACTTTTTTTTCACTTTCTTTTTTTACTTCAAATTATGGACAAAACAGTTTACAGTATACAGTCTCTAAGAGCCGGAAAATGTATTACTTCATTGGGATTTGGGGAATATTAATCATTTAATCTATGCTTATTGTGCAGGAACTAAAGATATGTAACATATTGAAAGCATTTATGTTGGATTGACGCCCTTTGTGTGTCCCGATGTATTGACGTCATGAATACAACAGGTGCAACACAGATGAGCTGCATGAGGCACGAGAGCATACTGTTTATCTACCGTGTGACAAAATTGAAAAATTGTATATTAAGATAAGCTTTGCTGCGTAAAATAAAGACAAAACGACAATAATCACGCGTAAATCATAGTTTATGCTTCTGCGTTTTCAGAGAGACGCAAGGACACGCAGACACAAGAGCCCCTTGCGTGTCTTACACCTTCTTGCGTGCATCGACACAATTTTCTAAAATAGCGTCAAAAGCTACGCAGCCTCCTGCAGCCCACAATGCTGTGATTGGTCTGCTATCTACATTCTTTACGGAGTCTCACATTTCTGGTATCATAACACAATACTGACATTATTAAAACAGATTTTTTACGAGAGAATAAATCAGATTGAAGAACTTTTGTCGAAGAAATGCGTAAATATGACTGCTTCTACAACCCGTCATTGGCGGACTATAAGGACGCGCGAATTACTTTGCACGCGCAAGCCTTTTTGAACCATGAAGTGCGTAGACACAACTGCGCATAAAAGACGCAGAAGCATGCGCCAGCCTTTAAAAAAATGAAGTCATGTGTCTGCAGCTTAATAAAGCTCAATGACAAACACCGAAGGATCGCCGCTACGCCATCGGTTTACAATTTGGAGCTGCCACCAGCAGACGGGCTAAGCGCGTGGGAAAATGACGGTGTTGCGTATGGAGCCAGTAGCCGAAGTGAGAGACGTGCTGCTCGGCGTGTAACTTCGCTAGCAGTCCCCCTCCGATGGGGTTCCTGTAGTAGGTTCGCTAGCAGCTGCGGCGCACTAATGTCTGCTTCCTTTAGCACGGCTCGTAAGACCGCTCTCCCATGTTGGAAATATCTAATGTTATGCCTCCATATTATTTTCCGCTCGTCACAGGTCTTTGTTTGTCATGACGCATGGCATGCACTTTTCTATATGTAGCCAACCACGGTTAAATCTATAATTCCCTGGCACAATGGATGATTCCCGAGCTACTGTTTATACGGCCACCGAACTTTTCAGTTAAGGTGTTTTCACACAAATGCGGTGCCAATTATTTGGCACTTTTTGAGTGTATGAGAGCGTCCTGCTTGTATTTTGAGCATCTGAAACCATATGAACTATGAACTATGATCTTTTGAATTGACAAATGTCGTATGAATAATTCATGACACAATTCCAAATTAGAAACGACAGGTCCAATCATTGATTAACGTACATATAAATCAGTATCCGAGAAGCGGTGGGAATTCACAGCTCTATCAAAACACAGGGGATTGAAAGATGATAATTGGTTCCAGTTTGGTTCCAACCAATCCGCTCTTTCCTCACAGTCCCAAAACAGAGTTGTATATGGCACTTATCAAATGAACACAAGCAGGGTACAGGAATATGTGCACACTAACCTAATCATGTTGGTCTGGTCAGACTTTACAAGAACTCTGGTCACCAGCAGGTTGAGTGTTCTGATAATCTGCTGTCCGTCTTCTATATCCTCCATTCTGCCATCCAGCATGAGTGTGATCACACCATGCATCAGGTCCTTCAACACACCCAAAGAGGCCTCTCGGGCGAGGGACTCCATAGAGAACAACTGAAAGAAAGAAATGTCTCCTTGTTATCATCAACAACAGCAGGAACCTTGTTATTAACGTTTCCTGTTATCAAATGGGACTCACTGAGAGCATGTTTCCTATGATGCAGCCGTATAGTTTGACGATGTCTTTCTTGTCCACCCGCTCATCAGCCATGTGTGTGCTGTAGATGAGCCTGAGCTGCATGAAGGTAGCAATGAGGAACTGATCGATGTGTCCTGACATGACTTCTGACTTGTCCTCCTGCCGCAGCACCTCGTCAATCTGAGGGTACAAAGCACAACATTTCGACCTTTACAACAAATGGATCTTGTGAGAATTAGGTCAACGAATAATCTATATTTGAATATATATTCGAATAGTTGTTCAAAACAACTATTCGAATGTAAAAATGAATATTTAAATGTAAAAAATAAATAAATAACAAACTGCGGCAGGACTGTTTGCTTAGCGGGGCGCGCCTGACTACTGACTATATATTGCATGAATAAATTAGGCTACAACAGCTTCATGCACAGGTTTGATTATTTGCAGTTTTATCCCAAGGAAAAGTTCCGTGTTTACAGCACAGCTTGCTCGGAGTGTTCAATGTCGGTACGGTAAACTCAGTTTCAATCACTGAATAAAGCCTGCCATATTTGGGACAAGAATCGCGACCTTAAATTGCTTGGACAAAACTCTTGATCAGCAGTCAGCATTTGTTTTAATATTATCGTTCATTTAACGCGCAGAGAGTGCGACGGTGCGGGAAAGAGAGAGAGAGGGAGCTCGAGTGTGTGCAACCGAGAGATCTGCGGTCTTGGCCATTAGTTAATTTACTTATTTTTGTGTAGGTAATATGTTAATATGTTTTAAACTTAAATAAATTACCTAAACAAGTAGTTATGTCCCGTCTTATTCATTTGTCCAGTTATTGACGTGTCTAATATATGTTCGATATTCGAATATATGTGTTTTTTTAAAGCGAATATTCAAACGTCATTTTTGAGCAATTTCGACAGCCCTAGTGAGAATATGGAAGGGCTGTCTATTTGTACTGTTGCACATACAGAGAGGTACCAATGTATGCTTTATTGAGCAAAGAGACACAAAAAGTCGCTGGTGAACAAATGAGATCTAAATTAAACTAATTAAACAACTGACTCCATGATTCATTTTTTATATCCCAAATTCTCCAAAACTCTTGACAGATTGAAGGACAAAAAAAGGCACCTTCATGAAGGCGTTGCTCCACCTAGGCCTCACCCTTTGACCAATTTTGGATTGTAGCTATAGTAATTGTAACTTGAAAATTCCGCAGTGTGGCCTAGCCTGCCCACAGGCAGTGCATGCCTGTGCATGAAACGGCCAAGCAGGCAAGTGAAGGCCGTATCGTAGCCCCGCCCCCTGCCGTGACGTCCGTGCCCCTCGTTTTTCTCTGGCTAGCTAGCGTCATGTTAGAGCCCCCTTTCCCCGCCGTAATGTCCTCGCTTTAATAATATTATTATAATTAAATATATGAGATTACAAGGAGTTTGGCTCAGCTTCGCTGCCCACACTCAATAATAGTAGTACACGGTAAGCTTTATGGGCCCCAGCTTCATGCGTTTATACCTGTGCCAGTGCTTGTATGCTGTTGTTTATGTCCCCGCTAGCCACCTGAGAGATGATAAAGTTGATGGTGGAGGCCGTGCTGTTGTGGAGGTCATCAAAGTGTGGAGAGACTGAACGCATCCTTTGAACACATAAACTGATAATATTAAGCATGAAAGAGATGTATTTCCCCATGGATGTCCTTTCCATCTGCTTCAGTGACCTCAGTAAGAATGGGCATTTACCTGGGTTCAGGGATCATGATTGGCTCCAAAAGCTCGTCCAGCTTATGTTGGACGAGGTCTGGCAGCTCACAAACCCTGCTCTGGTCCATTTCGATCATGTCCAGGTCTAGCTGGAACTCCTTAGGGATGGAGGGGTGGGAGGACTCGCTGTGCTGGGCGTTCTGCCGGGCTTGGCTGAATGGACGTAAAGGATAGATATATGATTAGTCAGTCCTAAGAGACTACGATTGTTGTGACATTCTATAAGTATCCCATAGCCCTGGGTCTAACAGGAGTGTGTATTCACTGCAGACAGGTATATATAATTCCTTTTTCAAAAAGCATAATTTCTGCCCCTTGGACTTGACTGGAGCCGATCAGCCCTGATGTAAAACTAACATCATCGTCTGTATGACATTTACAGTCAATGATGTTGACCACAATAATGAACCCAATGTTACTTTAAAACTAGAAAATGAGTTGGAATGCGTTCGGGTTTGAAGTAAAAAGCATGGCTAGTGGTAGAACTTATGTTAATGATATTGCCAATATGATATCATGTTATATGATATTAGAAATATGATGTCATGTTAGTAATAATAATTTGAATAGAATTAGTTACGTCAGTGAGGGAGTTCAGAGTCAGGCTTCGCGTGGCTACTGTTTGGATTTGAGGATCGATGAGGGAGTTGTCTCTCCCTTGGTGCGAGCGTCACATGCGTGCATACACAGACATATGCATGCAGGTGGCGGGGCACCCCCCCGATATAATAGTTTACCCTGCTGTCAGGTCAGTAACTTCAAAATGTTTAACTTGTTAGTTAGATGTTGTGAACTTATATTGAACCAACAATCTGTTAAGCCTGCGGGCAAACTAATGATTCTTCCCATTAAATCAGTAGTTTACGTGGGCACACACCCAGTATTTGCATTCATATTGTTTAGTTAGTCTTTTTTTCTTTTTTGTGTTGTCCTCTTATTATTTTTGTTTAAAAATGAATAAAAAACAGCTGCATTCTCCTACTCTCACACAGAAAAGACCAGAACCTGCGTAAAAATCCAACCGCCGAGACCGGTGATCCTGGGAGGAAAAGTAACTACGGCTCTCAAAGCAGGGTTAAAGCTAACGAAGCCACCCTTCACGTCATGGCAAAAACTGCTGGAGCTTGACAGTGAACCTCAACTTGAATGATCCTACAGTGACAGTATCTCAATTCACGTGCCAAAATGTTACTGCTGAGGCTGATCAAAGTACACAAGTGGTAAAATGTTACTGCTGAGGCTGATCAAAGTACACAGGGAGGAAAATCCACATTGTGACAGTAATAGAAGGTGCAGAAGATGTTACTAGTATAATAGTAACGCTACCGTTCATACTATAGTAAGACCAGTATACCAGCCCTGCTCTACCAAGGAACGTACTTACATTTTTCAGACAACTAATGTTACTGTTGGTTGCCACATAAGTCAACTTACCACACACTTAGTGTTAATTAGATTCAGATTTCAAACCATAGGACCACCCAAAGGTTTGATAACTACAATAAGTCAAATGAAAGGACCGCAGAGAGCCTTCACATCTTCCGCCGCAAACTAAAGACACACCTCTTCAGACTCTACCTCGACTAAAAGACTAACAAATTGTAGCACTTAAATTGTACTTATAACGCCACTCATCTATAGCAAATTGTAAATAGGCTTATTTGAGGAAATTGCACTTTCTTGTTTCTGGTTCATCTGAGTTTGTACCCTATGGTTGAATGCACTTATTGTAAGTCGCTTGGATAAAAGCGTCAGCTAAATGACATGTAATGTAATGAAAATAAAGTGTTTCAACTAATGAGTTTTCTATTCAACTGTCAAAAAGAGGAATTATTTGCAGCCGTATAAAGCTGTCAGGGGTAAACCACACCAAAGACAAAGGGATGGTGGGGGAGGATGTGACAGCTGGACACCACAAATATTCGTCTGGTATATTATCTATCTCGACAAAGCTTCAGAGAGTAAGTCTGAACGGCGAGTATTAGTTCACAACCAGACAGAGTTCTTACAACGACAACATGAAGAACAGAGTAGCGAGGAGGAAGAGGTACTCACATCCTATATGTGCGATACATTATTCTGCTCCGGAGAAGGGAGGCAGAACATAGGAAGGAAGTCACCAAGAAGGTAAGATGAAGGGTTAAGATACAACCGGCTGCTCTCACAGACAAAGTGAAGAGGATTTTTATGTGGCAATATGTGTCTGTGAGAGCAACTCAACATGCAATGAAGAAACAGATTAGTTGCAAGCAGAACACAAACATTGAAAATATTTAGAGCAGGAGCGCCCCATAGGACGATCCAAGGCGGTGCCGGTAGATCGCCTGTCATCAGAAAAATAATCACGTTGGGTCACCACGCATGCTCCGTCGACAGAAACGGAAAACTTGGTATGTCTAATTAGCGTTCCTTGTTTACTAACTGACACATACAATTTAATTCAAAAGCAATGCTGGCTGAATCCAATCAAGTCATCTGAGTAAGGTAATGACAAAAGAGTGTCCGGAATGGTTGTGACTGTTCCCTCGCTTCTGTCGGATGAGAGGCTCCTTGTTTTTCATAGCGATTTGTTTTGCACATACGATATTGTCAGTTGGATGTCCAACAGGACACTTCAACAGCAATCATTTAGAAGCATGCTACAGTCTTCTGAAAGTGTAATAGTGTTTACTGAACAACATCCCTGGATAAATGTTTTTGGTAAAACAAAAGTATGCTCCGCTCTACTAGTAAGTCATGTATGGACTGTCGGGGAGGGGTTCGTGAAGCTGTGCAGTATTGGTTGTTTGTTGAACTATGAATAAGTTAATCTTTTACCCCATCCCTAATAATTATCCTTCTTTTACTCCCTGTTAAAGCATTAGCAGTTTCTGTGGGCATCATCACAACAAAAAACTAAAACAATCACATTTATATCACGGTTATAACTACTGACTAGGAATAGGGAAAATTTTAATTTATTTCATGTTACCAATTAAGAATTCCAAATAGTTATTCCAACTATTTAATATTGAATTGTATTCCCGTCTGTAAGATTTGGTCATTAATAAGGCTTTGGAAGTCTGCTCAACTACTTACACTAATTATGTATGAATCAGTATTACATTTATGCCTAGGACATTGGAATGTAGCTGTTCAGTATTGAAGATCTCAAATATATTAAAAAATGTATTTACTTCACTTATACATGAACTGTGTTTCATGTTGTTGTAATTTACGCTTTATTGAATTAAAACTAAATTAAAAAGAAAATGTTACGAAACAGGACATAATTTATCACGTGTTTCTCACAAGTGCAGATAATTCAAGGCTATCCAGCCACTGTTAAGCACAAAGCTTTCCAGGACCATCCACACAACTATCAAGTCAAAAGCATCCTAAATGAACAAATAAACGATACACCTAGTAATGCTCATATAAAGACTCTTACAGGAACCATCTACAACTTTAGCATGGGGCAGAATTAACCGTTTTTTCCCCCTCTATGGCCATACATGCATACTTATTGTTCTCCCTCAATACCGTTTGTTTTGTGGGGAGTAGTATTCTTTACTAGTCTTCGTTGGGCCTTGGAGGGGACCTACTTGAGCTTGTTGGGGTCTTCTTGTGCAGGCTTGCGGAGGAAGGTGCCGTTTGGATTAGCAGGGTGCTCTCTCTGAGACCTCTCGGTCACAATGGCCTTGGCAGGAGCCGCTGCCAACGCAGTCGTCTTCTTGGCTGAACGCTTGATCCTCTCCTCTAGCATGCTCATGTCTTTCTCTGATAACTGGACAGGATAAGGGGGGGATGAGTTATGTCAATCTTGCGTTTCAGGGTTGATTCTTACTATAATGGTATAGCTTACATTTCCAATAAGTTTGTAGACTTGATCCCCACAGACATTGTAGACAGCCACCACAGTGTTCAAGGCAGCGTTACGAACAGACGTGTCTCTGTCGCCTATATGCAAAGCAATCTCCTTCAGAGACTTTGCTGCGGTTGGCTGGCATACATTCATCCCATAGCCCTCGATCAAACAACCCAACTCCTCCAGACATTCTGAGGAGCACAGAAACATTGTTAGACTCTCCTCAAGGGCCGCAATAGTATGCCATTAAAAGAGGCTTATAATAGACGGTGCTCACCGGTCTGTAGAGACTTACCAGCTCTCTGTTTGGAGTTCTTGGATTTTGTCCCATCCATGAGGAAAGGAAAGACCTTAGATGCAGGGTAAACCTTACACATCGAGGCCAGAATGGCCCGGACATCTTTGCGAACCACATCCTTTGACTCTCCTACCTAAAGAAAATAAACTGTGAGCAGAGAAAGCTCTAGGGTGGCTTTTATCAACGTGAGAGAAGGGGGGGGGGGGGGGGGGGGGTGTACTCACCTTGAGAATGACGTAGGGGAGGAAGGAGTTTGCCTCGTACTCCGTCAGGTGGTAGTTCTCACTGTCCAGCATGGCTAACAACAGTTTCAGATATTCCAGCACCTTCATCAGGACTGTGGTGTTGGTGTCAAAGAAGCGCAGGGTGAACCACTTTAGAATCAGGTCCAGGCAGCTAATGGTGGCATCGCTCTCACTTTCCAACCTCTGTCAGACATGAACAGACATGCAGACTCCATTATCAGAATCAGGCTTTTCCTAATGAAATCTGTAGATTAAGACCAACCACTACCTCAATCATGACTCCTATAGCTCTGACGTGTCTTTGGAAGTCCAAGTGGAAAAGTTCGTCCTGTAGCCACTTGGCAAAGCAAGTGGACATCTGCGTTTTCAGCTGCTCCACATATTCGTCTCGGGGAGTAGTAAAGTTCCATTTCAAAATCTACAAAAAGGAAACCTTTTGTTAGCTGCACAGCTTCTCTGCCTAAACTATTCGTTTGAGGATTGAAAGTTGAAGAATAAAACACTACTGTGATACAAGAACTTCCATGTACCAGAACATCTTACATGTCAGGTTCCTAGTGAGTGCTGTCAGCTAGGAACACATTCATTGGGGATACAGATGAAACATCATAGAAACTAGGGGTGGGAATCTCTTGGCACCTCACGATTCGATTCCGAGGTCAACGATTCGATTCTAAACCGATTATCGATTCTAAACTAATAAAACGATTATCGATACATCTCGATTTTCTAAATTTTCTCAAATCTGAGTTTGCTACTCAGAGGTTGCTAATCACTTCCTACTTTATTTGATAATTAAAGAAAATCAACAAATGAATTACCGTCTCAAATTTTTTATGAGAGAAAAAAAAATCTTTGTCACAAATATGATTTTCTATCAACAATGCAAGAACCAATGCAGCTTGCATTTCAACACAATATGGTAATAAGTAGCATATGTAAAAAAGAATTAAACAAATTCATTTTTCTTTTAAATGAAGAAAAAGCTGCTCTTAGTTGTAAAATACCGGAAGAAAGTCCAAATCTGTGAATATCTTGCCAACTTTCAATACGGATCGATTTTTTGGAATATCAAAATAATGAGGTAAGCGCAGGCTCCTTCATAGTTCGGTAAAGTTGGCAAGATATTCAGATTCAGACTGACGGATGTAATGGTAAAAATATGTTATAACATTGTTTTGTGCTAAAGCCGTGTCTCAAGTGTCCTGTACTTGTGACCCTCAAGTGACCCTGATGTGCAAAGAGCAGCATGATACAAAATGTTAGTTTGCAGCTGTGCCCTGAGAAGGGGGAATGGTTGACTCGATCTCATAGAAGCTTCAAAACCAAGGACTTCTGTTCATCGCCTTGGTTCATATCTTATTCGGTACGAAAGTTCCAGATCCAAGTTTTACTTTCATGTCAATTAATTATGATTTGCACCGGCCACTGAGGAGGATCTTGTATGTGTGTGTGCTACCCTCAGCTTCACCTGGGTCCTTATCTCAACCTGCTTTGCAGCTTCTCGTAACTGGCACGGAGAATGTCCTCCACATGTGTATAAAAACTCAGCGTCGGAGACGCCATTTCCACAGAGCACCGTGATACATGCCTGTGTATTTGACCTCCTGCTTGCAAGCAATAAATAGACTTTTTGCAACTTTGATCATTCATCAAGACTCTGTTTTATCAGACAAATCATTCTCTTCTACCGAGCTTTTATTGAAATATTCCATAACACGGACTGGTCTGCGAGCTGGACAAATTGCTCTTAATGTGCCGGTAATGATGGTAAATGATGTTTTTAGCTGGTTATCATCTACGGTCCACTACGATTACCGAAAGGGGGCGTTTGTTTTTTGACAATGTTTTATCTCATAATTTCGACTTTCTATCCCCTTTCTGTAGTTCGGAAATGGGCTTCTATAGTTGTGTGAATGCATCACTCCAGCAATCCAAAGACGGGGTTTGTAACCAATCAGATGTAGATACCATGGTGACTGGCTCCGCCCCCTTACTGTCAAAAAGAAAAACAACGAGTGTTGGATGTCCAGGACATAGGATGTCCAGTGGGTTACCACGGAAGTCAGGTGTATTCCACAGAAGCGCTTAGGAACATCTACATAATTTATAACTCCCTGCAGTCGGCCCATCTAAATTATGTGGCTGATATGATGATTTGCAGCCCATCAAAGGAGGCTTGTAAAATTGACACAATTTGGCTACTTAAACATTTGGCAGAGAACAGACATAAGGCTTGCCTCAAAAAAAACAACTTAAATTTGCTCTAGAACAAGTGACTTAACTGGGACATGTGATCACAGCAGAGGGCAAAATCCCTCTCTCCCAAACGTATTGGGGCAATTCAACCAAACCGATTACAAAAAAAAACAAAACATGATTTTCATGATTTAAAGACTTCCTTATCACAGGCTCCGACTTTGGGCCTACCGAGACCGGACTTACCGTAGACTCAGTTCGCAGACCAGAAGGACTGCTACATGACATCAGTTTGTGTCATCTTCATGGAGGAAAACTTAGGCCTGTTGCCTACTTCTCCTCAAAACTTGACCCTGTTGCTTCGGGTCTTCCTCTCTGTTTGCGAGCAGTGGGAGCAGCCGAGAGAGACATTTTAGCATCATGTGACATTATGGGCTACTGTGATGTGACACTTATGGGACCACATGCTGTCTCCCATATCTTACATGCCCAGAAGATTTCTCACCTCTCTGCTCAGAGATGGCTCAGGTATCATACAACATTGTTAGAACTGCCTAACGTAATTGTGAAACGATGCAATGTCCTTAACCCAGCTACACTCCTCCCGACTGCAGATGACGGAGAGCCTCATGATTGTGTCAAAGTCTTGCAGCAGACATGCGTTCCAAGGCCTGATCTGTTGGACACAGCTGTTCCCAATGCAGATCTTGAGCTGTTTGTAGACGGCTCCGCTTCTCGCTCACCAGACACGGGCAGCGGTCAGGTTGGGTTTTCAGTGGTTACATCACACAGCACACTTATTAGTGGCAGGCTTCCTTCACACTTCTCAGCACAGGCGGTAGAGTTGATTGCACTTGCCGATGCATGTAAGGCAGCTGAAGGTAAAACAGTTAACATCTTCACTGATTCACGTTATTCTTTTGGTGCGGAGCTCTTTAGAGACACAGGGGGTTTCTTACGTCATCTGGCAAGCCTATTGCACATCATACCCTTGTGTCGGCTTGTCTGGATGCCATTTTACTACCCAGAGCCATTGCAGTCATTAAATGTGAAGCTCACACCTCTTCTCTTGACCCTGTATCTGTAGGAAACAGGGGCGCGGATGCGGCGGCAAAGAAGGCAGCCTCACAGGCCTTCCTTTTCCCCCTGGCTCAAATGCTTTCCACACCGACCGATCCTGGTCCTTATGCCGATCTTCCCACACTTCAGCGTCTTGCCGGTGCACAGGAGCATTCCCTGTGGAAACGATCTGGTGACATTCTTGAGGGCGGAATCTGGACAGGGCCAGACAGTAGGCCCTGTTTGCCACGTGCTCTCTTCCACATTTATGCTAAGTTGTCTCACGGAAAAGATCACGTGGGCAAAGGGGGGACGTGCACTGCTATAAATGAGCACGCTGAGATATTGTGCTAACCTCTCCCCTTCACTCTCAGCACTGCACAGAGAGGTGAAAGCGGCGCTCCCATCCACAGCTACCCTAATCCAGCACCACCCAAAACCAGGAGACTGGGTCCTCATTAAGGATCACCGGAGAAAGCACTGGAAGCAGAGACGCTACACAGGGCCCTTCCAAGTACTCCTGACCACGGAGACGGCAGTTAAGGTGGAAGGGAAAGCGACGTGGGTCCACGCCAGCCACTGCAAACGCATCGCAGATCCAGAAGGCGAAGGAGCACCTCCATCTGGTTCCGGTTAAGGGGTTGTAGGGTGGAGAGCCCTCCCCCCACTGCAGTGTTTCAAGACACCAACGAGCCCAGCAGAGATGACAACCACCTGAAGAACAGGGATAGAAGACAGATCTCCAGCGCCAAAGAACACTCCAAGAAAGCATGGTTGGAGCCTGAGTATGAACATGTGTTTATCACTATCACTGGCCACATTAGTGCTGATTCCCCTCACGATCAATGAGCAACAACCTCCTTATGTGAACATCACAGATTCCAGCCTTCTCCATCTCTCCAATAAGGAATTTCAGGAAGGGAAAATAAGTTTCCACTGCCCAGCTAAACAATGCAACAAGACCGAGTGTTTGCTCTACACAATAGAGCATGATGCATGGGTTAGAATAGAAAGTCACGTAAATGAAATTGTGTGTGTTGCCGGGTTGGGAGAAGAATATGTACTGTGTGGGTGCACGGAAGATTTGGTTTAGAAGATCCACCATTCTGGTGCAGTAAACCACGATCGTGTCAGGAGATACCAGCCCACATTGGCACCAGCAACTGGAGGGAGGCATGCAAAAGAACTTACCAGCCTGTCAGTGAGACACAGCCTAAAACAGTATCACCTGAAATCATTTACGAGGCCGTTAAACCACAGGCCCTGACCTCCCGCAGGCCAGAACAGCCCCCACTAAAGCAACTTGGAGGCGAGGGTTGATCTCTCTCAATTGTCCGAGAGGGGGGACTGAGAAGGAGGGTTGTAAAGTTTACATGTTACGGCTGAGCACGCCGCACTCTTTAGGACTTTAGGACTCAGACAAACGACACTTGCACGGTGACTCTAAGCCCTAAATATGATACGAGTTGGGAATACCCGTTCTGGTGCGCTCAACCTGCAGACTGTACAACAGAACCAGCCCATTTCACTCGGTTAGATTGGCAGTATGCGTGCAAGTAAGCCTAATGTTAAGAACTTCCAAACCGAACACCACCGTACGAGCATGACAATATTGCGTTGACTATTATGAATGAGTTTGCTAATGAAAGGAATGTCTCTAATTGTTGGATATGTCAGCATATGCCCATTTCATCTAGAGCACCTATGTTGGTTCCTGTTCCATTCACGGAAGCCGACTGGGGTGTCATGGGGTGGCCTAGGCTATCTCATCGATTTGTGAGTAATGATGAAGACTGTTACACTCCTCCATCGCATACGGCGACATGAGCGCAAAGCACAACTGCGAGGGTGAAGAGGGGGAAGTTGTACGTTTTGCAGTTAAGCAGTTTAATCGTGAAAAAAGACCCGTAGGTATTAATCAAGTGATGTTGTTTAGATTAACCTATTACAAAAGATACGTCCAACAAGGGTTAAGATATCAAGGGCAAATGACGGCGGAGAGTGAAGTGTTAAAAACTGCATGTACTCTCATACCAAATACAGCATCTATTCGATTGGAGATGGGCATACAGAGCATCCCCATGGCAAAATACATTCAACTGGGAGTAGACATAATTGTAGTAAACCTTTAAATTCCAACTAGACCTCCGAATAGAGATTGCACTAACCCAGCACCTCCCATTCCGGTCCACCCCTTAACCAACGTCAGCCGCTGTGTTAACTTCTATACTCTGGATGGATTTCATCTAGGTACGAGTGACTGTAGTAATGATATTGTCAGCTTTGCCACGGAGTCTAACGACCTCGCATTACCGGACAAGATGTATTTAGTTTGTGGCAACATCGCTTACAGCTGTGTTCCGGTCGTAGGGAACCTTCGTAAAAGGTCAGTTACTGGGGAATGCTATTTAGCATATCTTATACCCCTAATTAGACAAGCTGACTCCAAGGAACTTGCGCCGTTCCATGTACGTCATAAACGCGCCATTTCACTAGGTTCAAGGATTTTGAGCATACTAATACCATCCTATGGCACCTACAGGAGCCAAGAGGAAATAATGGCACTCTCAACAGTACTGGAAAGACACATGAATAAGACTTCAATAGCATTTTCCGAAATGTAAAAGGAAGTAAATGACATCAAACACATGGTACTACAAAATAGAATGGCTCTGGACCTCGTTCTGGCCTCACAAGGCGGGGTATGCAAGATAATCAACACTGAATGTGTGCTTACATCTCCGATGCAACATCATCAGTTTATGATGTGGTGGCAGACACAGAGCAAGGCATTAAGGAATTGCATAAAGACCACGGCTGGAATCCTTTTGGGGAAATGCAGGCATGGGTTGGATCATGGGGAACTCTTCTTTTTAAAGGACTGCTATGGATGTTGAGGGGGCATCAATCTGTCTGTAATTGGTATAACCCTAATTGTAACTGTTTTTAAGATCCGTTTAAGGAAGTTCAGTTCAGTTCAACACCCAAGTACCACTATATAGTATCCGGTTCAGAAATGGACTCCACCATATCCGGATAGCTCTGACATAAATGATGAATGTGAGGATTGTGTGTAACTAAACAACATTTTATGTGTTAGTGGTTAGCAAGAGTTCTCATGTGCTTGGATGATGTGATGTTCTGAATTTTAGGGAATTTACACCATTGATGTATGTTCTAAGAGTTTACTTTGTTGTTGCTTGTTGTTCATTTTCTTTCTTAATTGTGGTTTAATTGTTGTTTAGAGGTTCTGAAGTTGTTTCCGGATTGTCAAAAATGACAAAAAGAGAAAGAGAGGGAAAATTGTTGAGCCTGCGTTGGGTGAGGCTCTCAGGAGTGTGACATTTGATGTGAGCCGGTGACTTAAGGCAGTCCAAGGTGAGATAAGAGACAGATGGAACCATACGTGCCCTGACTGACCTTTTAGATGTTGTTGATTGACCGGGTCCCTTAAGGGAGGGTCACGGGGTCACCCCTACGTCGTCTGGTACTTTTCCAAACACTCCTCGTTGAGGGGTGGGCTCTCCTGTGCTGAGGCAGCACAAACCTCCCTGAAGTGTATATAAGCTCCTGTTCTCCTCTTCAACTTGGTCAGATCTTCCTGCTCCTTTTGGGGGAAGGAACATCTGTCCCTTTTCAGCTGAATTGTAGTCATTTGACTTCTGTCTGTGCTTACGACTTGTGCTGATGATTTCTGTATTCTTTATCATTTTTCTATATTCTAATTAGTAATAAATACTTAATCACAAAGCAAGTTTAAGATACTTTTAATTTCTCACAAGGGCTAAATCCACAAATTTCCACCACAGCGAGCACGTAGAAAACACCTTCGAGCGCGAGCAGAGGCTAACCTCGAGAGCGAGGAAGTTCACGCTCCGCGAGCAAGCAAATATCTCGCGCAAGACTTTTTTTTTTTTTTTAATTCCGATTATTAACTTTTCTGAATCGAGACCGAATCGTTGTAGTGAGAAACGAGAGAATTTTTTTCCCCCCCCACCCCTAATAGAAACACTATGCGGTCCGACCTCAGCTGACAGTAGTCTAGTCTGTAATACACATTTAGCTGTATATTCTACTGTTTCCATCAGTAGATTCATCCTAAATTCAACAAAAGTTATTAGATGACAATGTCTTAATGTCAGCAATTTATTTGAGTTTATTTCAGTTACTTTTCATTGCTATCTATATTCTGAAGGTTTTTACAGAGGGGTTTGTTCATCATTCATTGTCTGATTTAAATAATTTTATTCCTAAGAAGATGGTGAAGGTGGATTTTTGTCGATACAAAGATATTCCAAATTCCCTCAGTATAAACCCTCGACTCAAATGTTGCCAAAATGGAAATGTATGCAATGAACACCAATTTCATAAGACCAAATATCATTTACATGTCTATGGTAAATCTCTCGACCGCTCACTGATCCATTGGGTCAGAACAAACTCATGCAGTGTAGCCAAATGCTGATCAACCCCACTGCCGGATTCTTTGGGGGGGAAAACATGCTTGAACTAATGTAAAACAAAAAGGCCCCTCCCTCATGTAAACTAAACTATTAGGAACACCTGTTACTCCACACACAATACAGTTACTGGGTAAGCTTAGTAGACCTAATACACTGGCATGTATACAGTAGTCAGTTTATAACAAGCACAGTAATGAAATCATGTATAGATGTTGGTTTTGGTATTACGAGTTGTTGGTTTCAGTTTACCACACTGCACTCATATTTACTCTGCTTGCTACCTATCAGGTGACACTTTCCATTCTCTGATCTTCCACAGAGATCATACCATGTTGATCAAATGGTCCCATACCTTGAGTTGTTTCTCTTCCTTGATCCTCTGCTCCTTAGAATTAGGGACGAGGATGAAGATTGGCCCAGACTTATCTTCGTCATCCTTTTGACTTTTGACTGCAAGCTTCTTGCCAGCTGCAACCTGAGAGAAGAGGCAGCACCACGGGGTGAGGTACAGCAAGCTAACTAATGTGCACCACCTGTGGAATTGTTCTTTACAGCGTGTGTAATCAGATTTTCAGGACAGAGTGTGTGTGTGTGTGTGTGTGTGTGTAGCAGACAGTAGAAACCAGAGACAAAGGATGTTTTGCAGAAGTGATCTCACATATTGCACCAATGTGATGCTGTACTCACACAAGCATGCAGTGGGTGACCTGAAAACTAAAGTTTCCTCTTCGGTTTGTGCTTTTGTAAGCATGCACTGAGTGCACTGCACTAGTGGATGTGGGTTTTTACATGTAATACAGATGTGTGTTGATCTCATTCCAGCTGACGGCTGTGTGTCCATGTGCTTCTGATGATACAGTTAGGTGTTGATTGGCAGTATTAGTGACACAGGATTAGAGCCGACCGGTCAAGGCAAAGAGAAGCAGGACAGGGGTTAACATCTGTCCACTGAAAAACTGGGCCTACGTCTGAAATGCAGCAGGCTGAGGAAGGACTACCTGTTGACTGCTAGCAGCAGCCTTCCCTTTGCTGAGGGGCTTTTTACTAGCGTTACTGTCCTTTGAAGGTTCCACTGGAGGGGAGGGAGGCTGGATGAGTAGAAAAACCACATCATGTTTACACTTCACTGTCATCAGATTAAATGGTGCGGATCAACAAAAATGAAACAATGTCAAATAATCATGCCTGAACAGTAGATTCAATGACTGAAGTACTGTGATATACTCCCAGAATCATACAAAATATGAATATTTGGCCATAGTGCCCAGACCTAGCCTGAACATTTACAAAAAGTGACATAATGTCTAAAAATGTCAAAGCAGTCAATGGGAAGTGTCAGAAAGGACTAATTAATCATCTAAAACAGAAAGCCCTACCTTCTTCCCGGCAGCTCCTCCTCGGACCTTCTTGACTTCAGGTTTACTGTCCACAAGGTCCTCTATGGCTGGCTGCCTGGAGGCTGCAGTTTGTGAAAACAATGTGATCAAACCAATACCAAACAGACTTTTGACGTCAATTGCCACTGTGCATTTTTTCTACCCATTTTGCTTTGTAAACTGGCTGTGCTCAAAAGGGAGACTGTCATTGGCCAACTACAAGGTCTGGATGACTAGGTGAGGCATGAGAACGTCACCATTCCAACTCATATCTTGAGTCATATCTTTTACAGTTGTTTACAGCAGGTGTAAGATCACCAAACAGAACCACAGATGTGGTTGAACATTGAGATCTCTCTGACTGGAATAATGATTCTCTGTAATGTGACACAAACCTGAAGCAGCTCTGCTTGGCTCTGCAGAGCCTCTCCCCCCTCCAGCCTTGGCGGGGGCAGCAGGTTTAGCTGACATCACAGCTCTAGCCTTTTCCAACATGCCTACCACCTGATCTCTGGAAGCAGTCTGCAGGCAAATGAGAGATACAATCGCCAATGCCATTATGAGTGTATTTAGATCTAGCCACAGCACAATATATCTGACTATATAAGACAATATAAGTACTTTGAGTTTCCCAGCAGCCTTGTCCATCTTGTCGTAGCCCAGGTGCATCATGAAGGTAGGCAGAGCATCCTGAGCCTTCTTCCTCACATCTCCGTTTCTGTCCTCGAGGCAGGAATAGAGCTGAGGGACACATGTCATCAAGTCCCCAGGCACCGCCCTCAAGGCCGGCAGCTTCTCTGCTAACCAGCCGAGCACCTGGGTAATCAAGAGAGGTTCATGGGAGACCAGCAGTCTCATCTGCGTTGTATGCCAAATGGCATCCTGACGTCTCTGGAAAATGGCATCCTGAAAGGACTAATATAATCTGAAATCTGGTTCCAGAATGGTGTTCAAACAGAACATAACACTTACGATTTAGATCAGCACATTTAATAAAAAAAAGGAGTAAATACAACTTTCAGGGTTTTATGTTCTTTTTGCCCCGATACAAATGGCAGATATACGTGTTTGATGATAGCAGCCGGTCAACAGGATCCAAATACAAACAACCAAAATAAAAATAAACCACTAGAGATCAGCAAACTTTTGTCCCGGCCGCACATTGCACGTAACGAGTTTGTGTTTCACAGTGTACCTCCTGTCGTAGGAAGGGATTCTCCTTTTTAAGCTCTTCTGACAAGTCTTCTCCCTCCAGCCACTCCTTCATCCCTGTCTGCTCCACCCAGGCCTGCAGGGTGGTCATTGCTGCCGCCCTTACATTAGCCTGCAGAGAAAAAGAGCATAAGAGGACGCAACAAACCTTGTATTTTACTCTTTTCATTATACATTAGTACAGACATTTTCACTGGGGACATTTTCCAATGGAAGCACCACATGGCCACTGTGCTTTACCTTGCTGTCGCCCAGAACGGTGATAACAGGGAAGCCCAGAGCTTTAACATGCTGCTTGAGTCCAGGTCCCATTGCTGTAGACAACTGCTGCAGGATACTTAGAGTCTGCTGCACCTGGAGGCCAAACATCATTGACATTTCAAATTGATATTACTGTAAATTAAAACAGGTCAAATACACATAATTTTCCTATACACCACGTATAGATTGATCATTTCCCTCCGATACACCAGTAGAAGTCTACAATGAAAAGTAAATAACCGCCTGAATCTTCGTCGATAAGTAGACCAAAAGTCGGTGTAGTGATGTTATTAGGAACTTTCACACTAAACAGAGCTAAGGTGCTACAGTGACATGTCCTCTCCTACTAACCAGGATCTTGTTGGAGTCACTGAGTCGCGCTTTTAGGGCCAGAGGCAAGTCTCCGATGTTGGCTGTGATGAACTTGGCCTCTGAGATGATGGCTGCAGTCTCATCCAGACCCTCCTTCCTGATTTTCCAATTCTTATCCCCAATTTTAGATAGCAGATCACATGTAATCTTGTCACTGTGGGATGGGAGGAAAGAGACACAAATTAGGAAGATAACACAGGCACATTTTTTTAGACAATGTAGCAGCAAGCTGAAACAACACATTCTTCTTCTTCATTAGAGCATCATCTTTATCACGATCGATTGGTCTGTCAGGCTCAATTATCACGAGAAGCAGCAGCCAACCAGAAGTAGTTTCTGAAAAAAGTGTGTGCACCGCCAGGTGATGAAATTAACTTGGGCTTTGACCAACGATTATTTTGATAAATCGATTAATCGATCGATTTTGTTTTTGATTAATTGGATAAAAAAAAAAAAAAATAGCATTCATTTCCTACCCTTTATTCTAAAACAGAACTTCAAATTCACAGTGCAAAGAAATTTCAAAAAGTTGCAGGTTGCTCCTTCAACATAATAATGTTGGGGGAGAATTGTTGAGCCTGCATAGGGTGAGGCTCTCAGGAATGTGACCTTTGATGTGAGCCGGTGACTTAAGGCAGTCCAGGGTGAGATAAGACACAGATGAAATCATACGTGCCCTGACTGACCTTTTAGATGTCGATTGTCTGGGTCCATAAAGGGAGGGTCACGGGGTCACCCCTACATCATCTGGTACTTTTCCAACACTCCTCTTGAGGGGTGGGCTCTCCTGTGCTGAGGCAGCACAAACCTCCCTGAAGTATACATAAGCTCCTGTTCTCCTCTTTAACTTTGTCAGATCTTCCTGCTCCTTTTGGGGGAAGGAACATCTGTCCCTTTTCAGCTGAATTGTATTCATTTGACTTCTGTCTGTGCTTACGAGTTGTGCTGATGATTTCTGTATTCTTTATCATTTTTCTATATTCTAGTTAGTAATAAATACTTAATCACAAAGCAAGTTTAAGATACTTTTAATTTCTCACAAGGGCTAAATCCACAAATTTCCACCACAGCGAGCACGTAGAAAACACCTTCGAGCGCGAGCAGAGGCTAACCTCGCGAGCGAGGAAGTTCACGCTCCGTGAACAAGCAAATATCTCGCGCAAGACGAGGATGGGATGGACGCGTGATCTGGACTCTGACGGACGGACAGGAGGCCATATAGTATAGGTGATTCCTCCCTAAGGGTGAGAAGCTGCCGTCCCGACGAGACCTGGACGCCGATCCATCCAGTTCAAGAAAAAGAAACGACGAACACGCGGTGAGAGATCAAGATTATTTTAAGGCAGACAGTCATTGACAAAAGGGTTTTAGGCCTATCTCACAACGAGTGTGTTGTAGACAGATGTGTCTGGGTCACCTGTAGTATTCGTCACAAAGTTGCAACATCCTGTGTCTGAAGTTCACAGGCGCGACTTTGGATCAATGCAGTAGACTGAGTGACCAGAGAAAGCAATGGTCAACTGACTTGCCTTAGTTATACGTGTGGTATTTCTTTGTTTGTATGCACCTTTATAGGCGCGTACACTCCTTGTGTACAGATACAGATAACTAAATGGGTAGTGTTCAGAGTAAAGGGGAGACGGGTGATAACCATGAGACTAATATCCTGCCACTATTGTGTAAATTTATGTCAGAGCGTTATCCTGGCAGTTTGAATCAAATACAGAAATGGGCTGAATTGGGGTTTCCTTCAAAGGGGAGTTTGAGTGAGAATCAATTGGAACAGTTGGAATTGCAACTGAGGGAAAAGGAGAAGAACGATGCAGCTCAGCATGCAGGCCTGTCGGGAAGAAAGCAGAAAAAGAATGTGGTATGTAAGGCAGATTGGGAAGCTTTCAAGATGTAGAAGTATGAGTCGGAGAGAAGGGAGAGACAGAGGTTGGTAGCATTTATTCATTAAAGACCGAAGATCCTACAAACAGTTTTGAAATGTGTACCCCTTCTAACCCCAAAACACTTTATCCTTGTTTTTATGAGTTCCTGAGGAGATTGGTGGACACGGATCTGAACTCCCCCCCTCCCCTCACTGCTCCTCCAGCGCCAGCCTTCATGAGCCCGCAGTCTCCTCAGCAGGAAGCAGCACAAGCAAACTTTCCTCGGCTTGACAACAGCCCACCAGGAGGGAAGCCAGATTCAACCTCCAACACCAGCCAGACGACCTTTTCACCTACTGTGACCCGCTCGCAGGCTCAACAAAGGCAGGCCTTGCTAAGAGGAAAACAGGAGGCATTGTCTGATCCTGAAGCTTTTTTTCCAATGGTAGAAGTGGCGGGTTCACAATGGACGACCCTGGTCAGATACCGATGTGACCAAGGCAATGAGCCACGTCTGCAGTCCCAAGGACAATCTTGCTAAGTGGGAGACTGATCTTCAGCAATTTGTCAGAAAATACCATCCTAGCATGTCAGAGCTGCGGCGTCTGATGTGCAGACTTCTGACACATGACTATCATAAGGTTCAGAGTGTGTTCAACACCACAAGAATGGCTGTTGCCTTAAAGATCCTGATTGTGAGCACGGCACAGATGTGGACATTAGAAGTGCTGTAGATGCTCTCATTGTGTTGGTAAAAGAACAATTTCCTCTGAGACTGAACCTCCCCACCGTCACCCCTATGACACAAGGGCCACAAGAAACATGCAGCTCCTTCCTGGCATGCCTGACGACAGCTTTTGACATCCACAGTGGCCTTAAGCGACCTGATCCGATGGGGGCACAGCCCCTAATGCCATATGAAGTCCATCTGAAAGAACATTTTATAAGCAGAATGAGACCTGAACTTAAACGGATGGTGAAAAGATCATGTGTAACCTGGAAAACGTGTGCTCTTGCAGACATCCTTCAGCACGCTGAACACGCTGAAGATGAGTTACACAAGAAAGAGGACAAACTAAAAGGTTTTGAAAAGGCTCAGTATGCGATGTTTACGTGCTTGCAGTGCCAACAATTTGCCCAAGGACAACGTGGAAGAGGAAGAGGTTATGGAAGAGCTCGTGGCAGATCGGACTTACGGGAGTTATGATCCAAACGTGTGTTACAATTGTGGACAGCAAGGACATTGGCGAGCAGAGTGTCCTGAGCACATGAGGATGAGACACATCACACGTCTGACTGAGGGAGGCAGAGGGAGGGGCGGACCCCAGAGACGGAGCACCCCATCACGGAGGAGAAAGTAACGCACCCTACACATACTCATAAACGAAAAAAAATAGTTGCAGATACACACACACACACACACACACACACACACACATCTTAGATTGCATGTCGAGTTATATTCAGAAATTCCCATAATTAATATTGACGATTTCTTGCCATCCGGTAACACTTGTAGTTGACTCAAGAGCATTTGATGCATTAATTACTCATGACCATGTAAAAATTGCGCATACACACACGGTAGAAGATTACATGCATGAACAGTCATTACATTGCACATCCCATGTAAGCACAGGGCGAGATAGCAGGTATGTGGAAGTACAGCATGACCAAAAGTTGGAGAAAGAGAGATTATGGTTGAAGCATGTGTATTGGTCAGAGGAGGCTGCTGCGGTGTCTGTATCTCTCTCTCCTTCCCAAAGGGAAAAAAAAGGTGTTCCTTGATTCTACTCCACATTTCATTGGCTAAACCATCTCACTGGGAATGACAGGATCTTGGTCCATGGTTGCATGGGTGTGTCTCGGCCTAAAGTTCAGACCGGGTGCAGAGGATCCTTATGAAGAGTATAGCGCTAGTGGTAATGTAGATCGCACTACGTTGATCACACGAGTAAGTGTACACAGAACAGTAGAGCTCGTTGAGGAATGCACACAACACGCAGACTTGTATAGCCACCCAAACAAGAAGACATAAGTTGGTTTGTTTGTTTTTTTCTTTATTGGGTGCAGCTATAAATGGATAGGATGTCCAGTGGGTTACCACGGAAGTCAGGTGTATTCCACAGAAGCGCTTAGGAACATCTACATAATTTATAACTCCCTGCAGAGTCGGCCCATCTAAATTATGTGGCTGATATGATGATTTGCAGCCCATCAAAGGAGGCTTGTAAAATTGATACAATTTCGCTACTTAAACATTTGGCAGAGAACGGACATAAGGCTTGCCTACGAAAACTTAAATTTGCTCTAGAACAAGTGACTTATCTGGGACATGTGATCACAGCTGAGGGCAAAATCCCTCTCTCCCAAACATATTGGGGCAATTCAATTGGTACCAAAAACAAAACATAAAAAAAAAAAACGAATGATGAGTTTTTTGGGGATGACTTCATACTGTAGACAGTGGATCCCTAATTATTCAGAAAGAGAGGCACCTCTCTCGTTCATGGCCCATGGTAAAGGCCTCAGCGCGCATGACAAACTGACTTGGACTACTGAAGCTGAAAAGGCTTTTTAGGACTTAAAGACTTCCTTATCACAGGCCCCGACTCTGGGCCTGCTGAGACCCGACTTACCGTAGACTCAGTTCATAAACCAGAAGGACTGCTACATGACATCAGTTTTGTGTCATCTTCATGGAGGAAAACTTAGGCCTGTTGCCAACATCTCCTCAACACTTGACCCTGTTGCCTCGGGTCTTCCTCTCTGTTTGCGAGCAGTGGCAGCAGCCGAGAGAGACATTTTAGCATCATGTGACATTGTGGGCTACTGTGATGTCACACTTATAGTCCTACATGCTGTCTCCTTATCTTACATATCTTACATGCCCAGAAGAATTTTCACCTCTCTGCTCAGAGATGGCTCAGATATCATACAACGTTGTTGGAACTGCCTAACGTAATTGTCAAACGATGCGATGTCCTTAACCCAGCTACACTTCTTCCAACTGCAGATGACAGAGAGAGCTTCATGATTGTGTCGAAGCCTTGCAGCAGACATGGCCTGATCTGTTGGACACAGCTCTTCCCAATGCAGATCTTGGGCGGTTTGTGGACGGCTCCGCTTCTCGCTCACCCGAAACAGGCAGCGGCCAGGAAACAGGGGAGCGGATGCAGCGGCAAAGAAGGCAGCCTCATAGGGCTTCCTTTTCCCTTTCACTCAAATGCTTTCCACACCGATCCTAGTCCTTATGCCGATCTTTCAACACTTCAGCCTCTTGCCGGTGCAGAGGAGCATTCCCTGTGGAAACGATCTGGTGCCATTCTTGAGGGCGGAATCTGGACAGGGCCAGACAGTAGGCCCTGTTTGCCACGTGCTCTATACCACATTTATGCTAAGTTGTCTCACGGAAAAGATCACGTGGGCAAAGGGGGGACGTGCACTGCTATAAATGAGCATGCTGAGATATTGTGCTAACCTCTCCCCTTCACTCTCAGCACTGCACGGAGAGGTGAAAGCGGCGCTTCCATCCACAGCTACAGCAATCCAGCACCACCCAAAACCAGGAGACTGGGTCCTCATTAAGGATCACCGGAGAAAGCACTGGAAGCAGAGACGCTACACAGGGCCCTTCCAAGTACTCCTGACCACGGAGACGGCAGTTAAGGTGGAAGGGAAAGCGACGTGGGTCCACGCCAGCCACTGCAAACACATCCCGGATCCTGGAGACGAAAGAGCACCTACATCTGGTTCCGGTTAGGGGGTTGCAGGGTGGAGAGCCCTCTCCCACTGCAGTGTTCCAGGACACCAACGAGCCCGGTAGAGATGGCAGAGACGGCAGAGACAGCAAGGACGGCAGCCACCCGGAGAACAGCAATAAAAGACAGATCTCCAGCGCCAAAGAACACTTAGGAAGCATGGTTGGAGCCTGAGAATGAACATGTGCATATCACTGACGCTGGCCACATTTGTGCTGATTCCCCTCACGATCAATGAACTACAACCTCCTTATGTGAACATCACGGATTCCAGCCTTCTCCACCTCTCCAATAGAGAATTTCAGGAAGTTTCCACTGTCCAGCAAAACAATGCAACGAGACAGAGTGTTTGCTCTACACAATCGAACATGATGCATGGGTTAAAATAGAAAGTCACGTAAATGAAATTGTGTGTGTTGCCGGGTTGGGAGAAGAATATGTACTGTGTGGGTGGACGGAAGATTTGGTTTAGAAGATCCAGCATTCTGGTGCAGTAAACCACGATCGTGTCAGGAGATACCAGGCCACACTGGCTCCAGCAACTGGAGGGAGGCATGCAAAAGAACTTACCAGCCAGTCAGCGAGACACAGCCTAAAACAGTACCACCTGAAATCATTTACGAGGCTGTTAAACCACAGGCCCTGACCTCCCGCAGGCCAGAACAGCCCCCACTAAAGCAACTTGGAGGCGAGGGTTGATCTCTCTCAATTGTCCGAGAGGGGGGACTGAGAAGTAGGGTTGTAAAGCTTACATGTTACGGCTGAGCATGCCGCACTTAGGTCGCTGGTCAGACCTGGACTCCTGGAGGAATTTAGGACTCAGTGTCAGACAAACAACACTTGCTCGGTGACTCTAAAGCCTAAATATGACACGAGTTGGGAATACCCGTTCTGGTGCGCTCAACCTGCAGCCTGTACAACAGAACCAGCCCATTTCACTCGGTTAGATTGGAAGTATGCATGCAAGTAAGCCTAACGTTAAGAACTTCCAAACCGAACACCACCGTACGAGCATGACAATATTGCGTTGACTATTATGAATGAGTTTGCTAATGAAAGGAATGTCTCTAATTGTTGGATATGTCAGCATATGCCCATTTCATCTAGAGCACCCATGTTGGTTCCTGTTCCATTCACGGAAGCCGACTGGGGTGACATGGGGTGGCCTGAGCTATCTCATCGATTTGTGAGTAATGATGAAGACTGTTACACACTCCTCCACCGCACACGGCGACAATAATATTAAAGTGATGTTGGTTAGATTCCGGTCCAGCCCTTAACCAACATTATCACTTTCTAGGTGGTTCCTCTCTAGGTACAAGTGACTGTAGTAAATTACATCAAACACATGGTACTACAAAATAGGATGGCTCTGGAACTCGTTGTGGCTGCACAAGGCTTGGTATGCAAAGCGATTCATACTGAATGTTGCGCTTACATCTCCGATGCAACATCATCAGTTTATGATGCGGTGGCAGACACAGAACGGGGCATTAAGGAATTGCACGACCACGACTGGAATCCGTTTGGGGAAATACAGGCATTTGATGGATCATAGGGACCTTCTCTCTTCAAGGAACTGCTATGGGAATTAGGGGGCATCAATCTGTCTGTAATTGTTATAACCCTAATTGTAACTGTTTTAAAGCTCTTTGTAAGGAAGGTTGTTAGTACTCATATATCAGTTGAACACACAAGTAATACTATACGGTGTCCGGTTCAGAAATGGACTCCACCATATCCGGATAGCTCTGACAGTGATGAGTGTGAGGATTGTGTGTAACTAGACAGCATGTATGTGTTAATGTTTAGCAAGAGTTCTCAATTTACCTAGAAGTTAATGATGTGATGTTCTGAATCTTCTGTAAATCTAAGAGTTTTTTTGTTGTTTAATTTTCTTTCTTAATTTCGATTTGATTGTTTTTTAGAGTTTCTTAAGTTGATTACTGATTGTCAAAAAATGACAAAAAGAGAGGGATGTTGGGGGAGAATTGTTGAGCCTGCGTGGGGTGAGGCTCTCAGGAATGTGACCTTTGATGTGAGCCGGTGACTTAAGGCAGTCCAGGGATGACACAATAAGACACAGATGAAATCATACGTGCCCTGCTCCTTTTGGGGGAAGGAACATCTGTCCCTTTTCAGCTGAATTGTAGTCATTTGACTTCTGTCTGTGCTTACGACTTGTGCTGATGATTTCTGTATTCTTTATCTTGTTTCTATATTCTAGTTAGTAATAAATACTTAATCACAAAGCATGCTCAAGATATTTTTGATTTCTCACATGGGCTAAATCTACAAATTTCCACCACAAATAATTTATAAAAAAGTAAAGTAAGTAGGTAAAATACAAATCAAAAAACTTGTCAGAACTTGTTCTATACACTACACTCAGATCATTGAAGCTTATTCATTACCATCATTTTAAGTACATTTATACACCACATTTAAACACAGCTTAAGATGACCAATGCAATTCTATAAAATTACTTTAAAAAGTACAACACACATATATATTTGTCAACAATATGGGACAAAGCATAGAATATATACATACGATTGAAAAATGAATGGGCCAAGAAAGGAGAGTCAATAAAAACGTGTCTTTAGTCGTGCTAACGCTAATGCTAGCTTGTCAATCTGGATAATGCGTAAAAAGCAGCCGAGAAGAGCTGGTGGAGGCACGTAACGTTCCTTACTTTAATACGGAACGGCGTGTTGGTTACCTGATGTCGGTTCTGGGCAGGAAGTCCATAATGTCCTGTGCGGCTGCTGCCCCATCTTCTTCCTGATCCTCTCTTTCATCACCCTCCTCCTCCTCTCCAGACTTCTTGGTGAATCTAATTGGTGCTGGTGGAGACTGGCCTTGCATCTGTGACACACACACACACACACACACACACCCACCCACATTAGCGCAGCAAAGCAAATCATTTTGCTTGAAACATCCATCCCTCCTCCATACCTTCTCAAACTCGGCATCTATTTGTACAAGGAGAGCAGGCTTCTCGTCTTCAAAGAACATCCGAAGACGAGCTCCCATGTAGAGGAACATGACTCCAAGCAGTGCGATGGCAGCTGTCCGAACAGCAGGGTTAGTTGCTCCTAAAGCAGTCTTCACGTTGTTGATGAAACCCTTAACATTGATACTGCAGAGAACAGATTTCTTCCTGAGCCAAAACACTTTGAAACGATGGCATCATTTACACATGTTAACACTAAAATAAGGAGTATTAATTACCCAGCAAAGCCAAACTCCTTCATGGCATTAGCTAACCAGTTGAGAGTCTCTGCCTGGTTTTTGGGGTTCTTCTGTGCAAACGCTATAGACATAACCTGTAAATATGGTACATTCACCATGATCAACATCTACTGGCCCATTGAGGCTCTTAAACATGAAAATGAACTTTTCTTCTGTCCATAGTATAGCATCCCGACTACAGACAAGCGCTCTACAGACCTGTTCTGCAGTCCACAGCAGAGAGCAAGCCTCTCCAATAGCAGTCAATCCTTCTTTGGAGTTTCCACCACATTTGACATCTCCAACCTTGTCCACCAAGCCGTCCAACACTACAGAGGCTGAAGTCTTTGAGAACTGTCCTCTCTGAGCGATGAGAGCCACAACGTGCAGCTTTATCTGCATCACCTACACAGAGCAGGCAGCATCAGAATGGTACATCCTGATCCCTGATCAATTACAGCAATCATCTATATTGTCAACATTTATCTGTAATGTTGAAGGTGAACTAATGAACTAATTAATCATGGGCAGTGCCGGACCATGAATAGTTTTTCCAATAATTTGATCCTTGCTTAAATTAAAGTAATTTCTAATGATGTCAGATCAAAAAAAGAAGAACTAATAATTATGCTGTGTTTTTGGCCTGATAATTCCAGTTAAAAATGATTATCATTATGTTCTTAGATATATTTTCTTGTCCTTTAAGGATGTGGAATCGTTGGTTTGTGCTTCCATCGTTACTGTCTCAAAAAAAAAAAAGGACAAAAAAAGAGGGTCTTAAAGGAGACATATTCCATCCATCTTCAAACCGCTTATCCTTACACAGGTTTGCGGGGCGGGCTGGAGTCTATCCCAGCCAACTTCGGGTGAGAGACAGGGTACACCCTGGATTGGTCGCCAGCCAATCGTAGGGCTAACAAACAGACAAACAACCATTCACACTCACATCCACACACCTACGGGCAATTCAGCGTCACCAATTAACCTAATCTCCAGAGCATGTTTTTGGACTGTGGGAGGAAGCCGGAGTACCGGAGAGAACCCGTTCCCGATGGTTGGCTGCACAGATCCGCACTAGGGTGACCATATCCATAACACCAAAAAGGAGGAGGCTATGCAGTATTTTGTGAGGCTGTAAATCACAGGTGTCAAACTCATTTCAGGTTTGGAAGGAGGGGGAGGGACATTATGGCCAATATATGTCTGACATATATTACGAATAAATAAATAAATGTTTCCTGATCCTGACAGCATACAACAACAACGCACCACAAGGCTTCAGGAATTTGAGAGCTTACCTGGAAGTTGGTCTCCTTCCAACCGGGTTTCTTGGCCAGCATTTTCACTAAGGCCTGGCAGGGAATCTCTGTCCTATCCAAGGTCTCAACAGCCTAGAAACAAACAGTCATGGCCCATCGCAAAAAAAATTGGTAAACAAAATTTTACTTTTATTTTTTTACCACTTTACATGACTCGCTGTAATACATCAAACTGCACTAGTCACACGGTTTGAGGACTTGTTGAGAGGACCGCATGTTTATAGCAACTGTAATTAAAGTAATTCAATGTTAACGTTTCTTAAATCTAATCAATCGTCACCCACCATAATTCATATTATAGATTATACAATATAATCTCACTTTATGGCATACATGTATTGTTCTGTAACAGGGTGTCAAACTCATTTCCGGTAAGTGGCCACATACTGTCCCCTTTAATCTGAAGTGGGCCAGACCACTAAAATTATACACAATGCTCCAGCCGACATGGGGGTCACCATCATTTTCAAGTGTGCGCCGCTGCCTGGAGTGACCCTGTCATCATAAAGTGGCGGCTGGTATCTACCCATCTCAGAGTGTTTCCCACAGTAGCGCGGAGAGCGAGAAGTGGCAGGTTCCGATCGGCAAACATCTCACTTGGCATGTACATGGACCTGCCTCCTCCTCATGCAAATTCCATGTTAATATCTATCAAGTTTCTGCACAACCATTTTTGTCATAAATTCTTTTAGGGCTCTCAACATAAACGCGTTAATATATGAGATTAATGTGGCCGAGATTAATGCAAACAAACAAACAAAATATTTTAACCGCAGAAACGAAACGGCCGCTAGCTGCAGTCAGTTACGTCAAGATGGAGCTTTTTGCATTGGAAGTAAAATAAACAAGAGGTGCAACATACAGCGGAAACTGTGCAGAGGAATTACTCCATGTTAGTGTTTCCCACACATAAACTAATTTGTGGCAGCGCGCCACAGATTCAACACCGGCCGCCACACATTGCGTTTGGTGTATTTTTTTTTTTTTAACGCCATTTAAATCACGCAGTGTATTCATCCAGCTGCATTTCCTTTCCCTGCTCTCCCTCTGTCGGTCAGTCACACATCTCACATACACACATACACACACACACACACACACACACAGCCACTCCCCTCCGTGCACACCGCGTCTGTGTTGCGTCTTTTTTTTTTTAGCAAGCCCTGCAAAATCCGTTGCTCTGACAGTTCTGTTTTGCGCATGTGGGCTGTAACAACAAGTAGTATAGGGTGTGAAATGTGTACAACAGCTATGGGAGTTGTATATAGTGTGAATTGTGTATAGTTCTATCCAGTGATGAGTGTTTGACGTTTGTATAGGCGTGAATCCCTGTTTTGTAAAGTTCTGTGTTCAAAATTAATATTGAACGAATTATTCCAGTTCAGTGGTCAGCCCCCACACATAGATGTTGGATCTGTGGGAAACACTGCATGTGTCAAACAGAAAGGGAGTGAGTGGCAAACTGATCACTTAAAGCACTGCTATGCGAAGCTCGTTGCTCGTTGTTAGCTAGACTGGATAAAAGGGAAGGTTAGACCATGTGCTGGATATAGACTAGACCCGATCTCTTCCGGACCATATGGATGAGGAATAATATTCAATTAGTATCGGCAGCAAGTGATATTTGCACATTTTATCTTGGTCTGATGCAATTGTTCTGATTATTTTCACCACACATTTTTAGATATTTTGGTGTCACCATATGTAACTCTAAAATGTGTGACATAAATAGTCATTAAGGAAGTAAAGACTTCACCTTTTGGAACTCTTCCATGCTCGCCAGTCTCTCCTTCCAGTTGGCTGAGTCCAGCTGCTGTAGACAGGAGGCAGGAAGCACACCTGCAGCCCGCTCTTCACACACCTCCATCTGTCGTGACAACGCAAACATTAATGTCAATTCATCAACAAGATACTGACAAAGTTTAAAGTTGTTTGTGTCATCAAGGGACACTGACTGCAGAGGATCGATTGGTCTCTCTAAGGTAAAGAGGCTACGGTGCAGCGAGCATCATTATTAGCATTATTTCCTGCTTTGAACCACTAAAAAGAATCCTCAAATCTAAGAGGAACCAGAAATTGTAATGTAGCTGATGTTTGAACTAGATTCAAAAAAGCCACAACACTCTTTATGCTCTTGTACTTCAAACCATCTTGGCATTCAGAGCGGAAGGGGACAGCGAACAATACGACATTGAATTAACGCCATCGCTTTAAAAAAAAATGTTGACGTTGAATATCAAAAAGAAGTTTGAAGACTTTTGAAGAACTGTGCGGCCCAGACAAAAGCTCCAACAAGGGGGAAAACTCATGCACAGGGTCTCACCGAGAGTTCCCCCTCAGTGAACTCTTTACTGTCAGGGCTCTTCTTAGTCTTTCCACCAGCTACAGCGGTTGGTTTGCACCTCTTGGACGCCGCCGATGACTGCACAAAGGAGACACAATTACATTACAGGTCATTTAGCTGACGCTTTTATCCAAAGCGGCTTACATTACACTTTAAACCCATGGCTTTTACATTTTTGCCCGGGGAGCAATTAGCAATAGGTGTCTTGCTGCCAGGACTCAAACCACCGACCTTGCGGTTCCCAGACACCCGCTCTACCCCCTGCGCCACGACGACCCCCACAATGCTCTTATAGTACAACTGTACACACTCAATGCAATCAGGTTATTGGCCACAATGACATTTCTTCATCAGTTTACTTCTCTATATGTGCATCCCACTGAGCATACCTTGCTTGCAGCACCAGTTTGAGTCTTCTTGGGTTGGCCAGAAGATTTAGGTGGAGCTTCAGCAAGGGAAGGAGTTTTAGCTGGAGCCTTCTTTGCCCCCCCACCCACTGCCGCAGCCTTCTTCCCTCCAGGAAGCTCTACTTTATCAGCAGACTCTTTTATCTGTTGACATATGGAATAAAAGCACAGTGGTAAACAGATCATGGTAGCTATAGTGATGCTTCTCCTGGTCTGAATGTATTACCCCTTATTCTGCTGGTTTATTACCTTGTCCAGTTTGAGTTTATCCAAATCAGACAGGAAATGGTTCACGGCTTTCTCTCCCACCACTTTCATGGCTGTCCCCAAAGCCTCAAAGGCGGCGTCACGCACCTCTGGAGCAGAGTTATTTACTTGCTGAAATGGTCAGAGGGAAAAGCAAAGGGATGCCTTTGAAATGAGAGCCACGGGTCTTTACATCTTTCTCGATGAACAGCCGGAAGTCATCTCAGGTAACACACAACTATGTCAATGATGGCACAAGTTATTCCTGTAGAGCAGGGATTCCCAAAGTGGGGTGCACAAGAGGAAACATGTAATGGTGTGGTGTAATGGTGGATTTTACACAAAATACAGACATGAATTATACCCGTTACAAGATTCAAATTTAGAATTAAAAATGTACAATTTAATTAATAAATACACTAACTAACGTAACCTAGTTTGTGCAGCTAACTTTTTCAGCAACATTTATAAAACACGCTGAAATGGCTGAAATCGGGAAACTGTCAAGTGGACATTTGAAGCTATCAGTCGCGAAAGACGAGAGGGACACAGAGACGGAGGAAACAGGCGATGGAAAAAGAGTTAATACTCCCGTCTCTTACTCTCTAGCATTGTAAACAAACATCATGTGTAAGCAAACTGTTCTGTCATTGCTCCAATTTTAATGCAGCTATGAACAGACCCTTTCTTTTTAAGTGTGGGCGACTGGGGGTGCATGAAGCCAGTTGGGATGTAGAAGGGGGTGCGTGGTCTAAAAGGTTTGGGAACCACTGCTGTAGAGTATTGCAGAAAAAGTAGTAAGTCCTCTGCGTTACCTTGATGAGAGCAGCACAGAGCGGTTTGAGGACACTTTTGGGCAGGGTGCCCTGTGTGCAGTGTCTGAAGGAGCGGGCCAGGAACAGAGAGGCCTGCTGCTTAATGGAAGGGTTCTTATTGTCCATCACACCCAAAATATCCTCCGACAGGTTCTGAAGAGTGGTCTGGAAAAAAAGGAGGCAATCTTAGATTTGGCCCATCAAAATACAATCCAGCACATTTACATTAGGGAATCAGCTGAAAGGCAGCTTTCCAGCTTGAAACAGCTGATCGCCGAATTCGAGAACGCATCTGAAAAACTGACTCACCCACCGAAAAGTACGAGTTTTGTTCACATTAATTAGTGGTAGTATTGTAACGTAGTACTATATAGCTGAGTCCACTATCATTGTGTAGCGATTCATGTTTGATTGTGATTTTTTTTTACTGCTGTAATCTTGTCGATTTAATGATGTTATAAGTTCTGCTGCTTAAGATTTGAGATGGCCAAATGTATTCACATTAAGGAATTATTGTTGCTGGTCTTAATATTATGGTCAGCATAGCTTTTATGCTTTTAGACTGTTTACAGTCAACTGGGAGTTGTACATCGATCAGTTCAAAGATCAGGGCCCAATTAGGCTTGTGTAACATCCAGTGAGTGGTAGGTAGAAATTCAAGGGTTACAGACTGCTTCAGTCACAGTAACTGATTGCTCCATTGTTATTACATAGTTATTGTCATTACACTAAATAGTTTAATCAAGGAGGATTTACAGTGAGAAAGATGGCATCAATAGCCTCCTGCAGGGCCTGGACCACTTGAGGCTTCTTTTCCTTGAACTTCTCCAGAATAGTTGGAACCACCTAAAGAAAGCAACAAAAAGAACAGGAGATCTAATTTAGCAGTTATCAATGATTTAGAAACAGGAAATAGAACTATCATCTGTCCGTTCATATGAACAAAGTGGTGGAAACACATGGTAGCATGAATAGCAAATCACGAATGGCAAATCTTAAATTCCCATGTAGTTGGTAAATTTATAATTCTGACTACACCCTTAATTCCCACACATGAATCAGCATGTGAGTCCATTGATTTGATACATGCAAAAAACCTTTAACTAAACCTCCACATTTAAACCAAAACAATGTGAAAATGCCTTTAAGCGACTTAAAGCAATATTCTGTGGAATGAAAACAGCAATACTAATTGCTGTTGTAGATTATACACAATGGTTTCACTGGAATGAAAACGCCAACCTTTCAGGTGCTAATACAAACTTTTGTCATGGACATTTTAAGAAAAAGAAAAAAAAGACTCATTAGTGTAAAGAGATACTTACTTGTCCTGCATACGTTCCAAACTTCTTCCTGAGACCAGAGGCCAGTGCAGCAAGACATTTTGCTGCCGCCGACACCAGCATCACATTGGCGTCTTTGCCCACAACCTGGAATATTAAGCAAGTAAGCGTAAATGGTAAATGGCCTGTACTTGTATAGCGCTTTTCTAGTCTTCTGACCACTCAAAGCGCTTTAACACTACACGACATCATTCACCCATTCACACCCATTCATACACTGATGACAGGAGAACCATACACAGTGACACCTGCCATCAGTAACTACCATTCACACACTGTAGTCGCAGCTACAGGAGCAATGTTGGGTTAAGTGTCTTGCCCAAGGACACAACGACATGCGGGTTAGCCGGGCCTGGGATCGAACCCACAACCCTCTGATTGGAGGACGACCGTGCTCCCCACTCACCCACAGTCGCCCCTACAAAGCGTACAATGTTCCCACTGCTCGTGTCTCTGTTCTGTGTTCACAGCAGTGTAAAAATGTGACACTAAATTATTGCACATTGAGAATACATCCAGAGTCATCATTACAACGTGTTGACACAGAATTGAGGTTGGCTAATAGTCACAAGAAATATGCGTGACGCAGTCAGCTTCACTGAATCATAAAATGGAGGAGAAAATATTGAAGTCAAAAGCTGTTCACCCGAAGTTCCATGACACCCGATATTAGTAGTAGGGCTGTGCGGTATGGCACCTGTTCGCTGCTCTCTGGCCAACTCACTCGCAACTGGCCAGCTGAGTTAGCTTGTTGTGGCTGCTGGTGTTGCCACCAGAGAAAATACCAGCGGCTCAACCAACTTTGCAAAAAATAGTTTTCTGATCTAACTTACGACACAGCTCCTCTCTTGGCCACAAGTTGTGTTGGTGCATCTCTGGTCTCTCATTGTTCCTCCTGTATTGCTCTTTTCTGTGTTTTAATGTAGCATGAAAGTTACTTCTTGTTGTTAGCTTTACCCACCATGCAGTTTGGTGGGGTAATTTCATAAATGTACAACTATGTGTGTTAAGTTGTTTATATAAATGGTAAATGGTAAATGGACTGTATTTGTATAGCGCTTTTCTAGTCTTCCGACCACTCAAAGCGCTTTAACACTACATGACATCATTCACCCATTTACACCCATTCATACACTGATGACAGGGGACCCATACACAGTAACACCTGCACATCAGTAACTAACATTCACACACTGTAGTCGCAGTTACAGGAGCAATGTTGGGTTAAGTGTCTTGCCCAAGGACACAGTGTCGACATGTGGGTTAGCAGAGCCTGGGATCGAACCCACAACCCTCTGATTGGAGGACGACCGTGCTCCCCACTCACCCACAGTCGCTTATGTCACAAGCTGTTGTTTTGTGGTGCTTTACCCTGTTAAAGAATGTTTCTTGTGAGTTATTCATTGTTGTTATAAAGTTATAACTGGGGCTGCAATAACGCATCAAGGAAATCGATCAAAATCGATTCTAAAAAAAGCAGAGCCGACGTAGAGGAAAGAGCAGCCAGCAGCACCGGCAGTTGGGAGTCACACGACGCAGACAAAGACGTTAAGTTATGGTGTACGAGCATTTCATACTAAACTAAAAAAGTGTGTTAATGGCCAAATATGCAAAGTCAACGTAACATGGCACAGGAGCACCACGTTGTCCCGTTTTGACATGAGGAAGGTAAGGAGCCTCCAAGAGGCAACAAGCTAGCGTTAGCTCGCTAATAAAAGCAGTAAAGCAGTTAGCAAGACTAGGACACGTTTTTAATTTACTCACCTTTTTTGGACCATTCATTTTTCAATCTGTTGTCTTGTATTTATAGTATTGAGTTGAACAAGTTGGGACGTTAAAACAAATCCTGTTCAATTTTCTGATTTGTATTTTTCTTATTTTTTTATAAATGATTATTATGTTCAAGGAGCAACCTGTATTTTTTGCAAATTTGCAGTTCTGTTTTGTAATACAGGGTTGGAAAATAAAGCTTTTTAATGTATTTTTATGATCCGATTCAACGATTAATCAAAGAATAATCGACTGATTAATCGATTATCAAAATAATCGTTAGTTTCAGCCCTAGTTATAACCATAACTCAATCTCAACACACGTAAGACAAGTAGCTCCAACCGCTGCGCACTCCGCGATGAAGTGTAAAAATTAGGAGTGTAACGATTCATTCACTGAATCGATTAATTGAATCGAGAGAAAAAAAAATGCTCCGCAAATCTGCATTCCGGACGACATATATTCGAGATGCTCCGATCAGGTTTTTTGGTGCCGATCACCGATCACTGAAATCAGTATCTGCCGATCCGATAATACCGATCACCTAGTCGATTTAAGCATTCTATTTATTGTGTAGCATTATTTATGAAATGAATTATTCTTAACAACATTGGTTTTGTATTTTAAGTATTTAAATTCCGAGACGAGAGAGTATCATGAATTGACAACCATCCGTTTTATTGCAGGGAACATGCAACATTTCAATGTAGAAAAGCTCTCTTGCTTACTATAAAATGTGTAAATAATAATAAATATTAAAACAATAATAAAAATATAAATCTTTAAATGAAAATCACAACAATAGAATAACATGTGCAACATTCCACTCTCTAGAGGCTCTCAATAGAACTTGGAGCTTATAGGAGGAGATAACAAGACAGAATAAAGATTAAAGGTGCACAGGAAGTCAGCAATTAAACAAAACATGTATATCTATCTTTATAGTGTCTCACTCACTCACATACTTCACTCACTCAACTCACGCGGAGAGGGGGCATACTAGAGTATTCAAACCTTACTTCTGATTAAGCAGCATCACTGCCAGATTTGCCTTGATAAATATAAGCATCTCAGCATTTTTAGGAGTCAACCTGTGCCAAAACTCCCTCATGCACAGCGAGCTGGAGGGTGTGCGCCATGCACGGTAGGCTAGGTAAACACGCATCCCTCATGGCCTTCTCCATGTTCCTGCCGTTATCCCGCAGAATAACGTGCACCTTTTCTTGTGGGATTCCCCATGCTTGGAACATGTCTGTGAAAGCTGCAGCAAGTGCCTCCGCGATGTGCGATCCGGGAAACTCTTGTGAGTGAAGCACCACTTTGGTCAGCTCGAAGTGTTCATTAATAAACTGCGCAGTTAGGCTCAGCATAGACACAGGACAGACACTCAAACTCCAAATGTCACTCGTGAAGCTAACGGCCCTGATGCTGTCCTTCATAAGGCTCTCGATGTGCGTGTAGACATTTCGGTATAATTCCGGCAGACAAACATCAGACAACATCGGTATTTTCGGCCCGGCAGCGTATAGCGTGGATCCAAGCAGGATACAAGGCGTTTGAACCCGGAGTCTTCCACAACAGACAGCGGCTGCTGATCAAGGCATATGAATTCCATTACCTTGGCATTTAATTCCTTTCGTCTCTTGTTGTCATTGCTGTATGGTTGCTGTCGTTTCAATGTCTCTGTTACGGTCAGCTGAGTGAGTGGCGTTTGGGAAGAGGTTGCACGCTCTTTGTCTTCATCTGCCTTAACGCTCGCTTAAGGATATCTGTAAAGACATGCAACCCTACAATGTGGTTGAAAATCCGGGGTTCTGTAAATTGATCCAAACTTCGTAAACTCCTCAAATTCCTTGATGTGACAAGCTTTCAAATGCCGTATGAGGTTCGTGGTGTTGAAACCCCTTTGACGCGTTACTCCACGGGGAACTACTTTTGAGCAGACGTTGCAAACTGCAGATTTATTATCTTTTTCCGACACCTTGTAATTTTGCCAGACCGGCGAAGCCATTTTGTCTCAGTGGTTTCACCTACCCGCCACCGAAGATGGGGGCCAATGAAATTTAATAACATGGAGAGACAGACAATGACAAGCTTTTAAAAAAAAAAACATTGGCGGCCTGAAATGCCTATCTCTAACGTTTTATTGAAACGTCTCTGATAGTAGTTCTCGCAGATTTTATGACATCTGATCGGCCAAATTTTATCGGCCGTTTTGAGAACGCCGATCAGATCGGAGCATCTCTAACATATATCGATTACAAATCGATTGAAATGGTACATAATCGATTGTATCGATACTTGGAAACTGCACATTGAATTTAAGTACAAAAACGGTATGGATGTGTGTTAGTTTGTTTGTTTTTTAGCACTTTAGACACGTTAAACGTTACTCGATTCAGTCTGCCTGTCTGTGACGTCATCAGTACGCAGCGGCAGCCGCACGAAACTCAGAACAACAAAACACAGCGCGGAGGAGACGACTGTGAGCGAGACATTTACAAACTAACATGTCGATCCAGCGCGTGGAAACATTTTAGCTTTTGTAAACACGGAGGTGTTCTAAATAAGTCGGTCGCTGTTTGTAGAATATGTAGAAGACAAATAAAAAAACTTTCCGGCCATCTACTAAGGCGCCATGGGATTAAACAACGCCGACAGTAAGGCACCTCTAGCAGTGTTACTGCAGCAGCAGCAGCAGAACTCCAGCTCTGCATGTCTGCAAAGCTGGAGTTACCTTCTGCCTCAGGCCTCGCCAGCACGAAACTCAACATCACAGTAACAATTGCCAAGTTTATCTGTAAAGGCATGCGACCCTACAATGTGGTTGAAAATCCGGGGTTCTGTAAATTGATCCAAACATTGTGTAATTATTGTGTAATGTTTACATTGAAAATGGCACTTGATTCAAATAAAAGTTTAATACATTTGCCATTAATTGTTGTTTGCTTGTTTATAATATCAATAATTAATTTAAACCTGATTTCCTTACAAGAAACAACAGGGATCTCAGAAACTTTGCCTGCACTGTCCAGTATAGTTACTGAATTGATTTCAAGTTACTGAATCAAATCGAATCGAATTGTTCTAAATTAACCCAGATCGTCCATGAATCGAATCGGTAACCATGAATCGCGATTCGAATCGTTGTAAAAATAAATCGTTACACCCCCAGTAAAAATAAATTCTGCCGCCAGCCGCAGAGCTGCATCAGTAGTTATGGCGTAACACCGGTATAAACTGTGAACAATTCATACCGTAAGGATATCTTATATCGGTATACCGTTTCAACCGGTATACCGCCCAGCCCTAATTAGTACAGAACGACACATGGAAAAAGAAAAAGATCCACGTCCAGCATCAATGAAGCAAAAACACAAACAAACAATCCCACGTTCAAACTTCCACGAGTAACGCAACATAAAATGCAACCCTGTACCGGCCGCGCCACCCCTAGTGTAGATGGTGTGCCTAGTCACTTCTATTTCACTTAATTCCAGAAGAGGTGAGATGGCCTCACTGACCACACGAAAAACACTCAGTCTTTACCTTCTTCAAAGCTCTGACAAGGTCTCCATAGTCTCCATTCTCTAGTTTGGGATTCTTGGTCAGCGCCTCCACAGCCTCTACAGCTTCTTTCCTTTCCTGCCACTTTTTAGCTTCCTGCAGTAACGGACGGAGCGATTAGACATATTGAAACCTGAGTTAACAGACTTCAGGCATGAAGAGTTTTGAATCATCATACTATTTTGTCATAGAAGTCTTTGGGTATCTTTGAGAGAATCTCCACAGCTTCAAGCAGTTCATAAGGATCCACTGCAACCACCGTTTCCTCCTCATCCTCTCCTGAAAGAGGAGGAAAACAATAGTTGGCACCAGACATCACTCAACAACTCATCAACATCAAAGCAACATATTGCATGCAGAAACCTTTTGAGGCCTACCATCAGACTGTTCTCCATGAGCTTGGTGCTGTTCAAACTTGGCCTTCAAGTCCTGCTGAGAGTGCAGGAACCTGGTCTGTTTGGGAGGAGAAGAAGGCAGCTTCACCCACTCCTCCTCCAGCTCCTTCAACTGCAAGAACAGGCAGACAATCCTTGTTTAGCTCAACTTTATTTCCCAGGCAGAACAGTAAAAGATTGGGATGTATTTGTGTAAGTGTGCCCCACCTGTACAGAATTAATATTTTGCAGTGGTGGTCTCAGAGCGTCTCTGATCCATTTGTAGATCTCTACCGCGAGCAGCTTGACTTCGTCTCTCACCGCCTTCTCTCTGGACTCAAACTGCTTGCACAAAATCTTCACTATTGGTTTCAACGTCACGATCTTCGAACCAAACTCACTAGAAGAAGAGGAAAAATGGTTAGCAGTGACCAGTCAACAAAGTTGAGGCGCACATGGTTGTGTATGCGTACACGTGTCAGGGAGATTAAGAAGTGGATAATTGTAGTAGAAAATATATAGTTTCTTTTTTAAATTCCATACTTCCTTGGGGGGTAAACACTGGTTGTACTGGTCATGGTACACAGAATTACCAGTCCTCTTTGAGGTGGTGTTAGAACCTGTTAAAATTGAGTGAAAGATACTTTGAAACAGACATGGAATGATCATACATAAAGGGTGAAAAGATGACCACAAGGTGGGGGGGCCGGCAGCGACATGCCCCGGGGATTAATCGATCATACAAATTAGGCTGAGACATTAAACATTGCAGCAAGGCTGCGATTGGTCTGCTAACTATATCCTTTCCGGAGTCTCAGATTTCCAGTTTTATGGCATAATACCGCCATTATTAAAATTGTCGGAAGAAATCCGTAACTATGACCACTTATACGACACGTCATTGACTGACTATAAGGACGCGCAGATGGCCTCAGATTCATGGAGGGAGATCACCGCAAACATCGGTTTGCCGGTCGAGGGGTGCACAAAGTTGTGGAGGAAAATACAGGACAAATATGTCCGCGATGAAAAGCACTTTAGGTGGTTGCGGGCCATAGGGATTTATTTCTGTTCTTTATTTCTTATTTTTACAACCCCCCCCTTATCCTACAGAAAAAATTGTCCACTCCTCGCTACGCACAACAGTTCTTCAGACACGTGCGCGCATATTCTGACATGTGCACATACAGACATGTGTGCGTGGATGCACCAGCCGATAGAGACCATGTCTGCAACAAATGTATACATCTACATTCAGTTTAGGCTTTTATTCAAAGCGAGTTACAATTGCCGAAAGGCCAGAACAACAAGAATCAAGAAGGCATCACTGTGTACCATAATCTACAATCCATGTACATGGAGTAAGACTGACCTGAGGGCCTTTCTGAGGGTCTCGAGGCAGGCCACCACTATCTTGGGGTTCTTGTTCTCCAGTCCTTTGAGGAGCTCTTCTTGAACCACCTCCGCCTTCTCTATCTCCATGTACATCAGACAAATGTCTGTGCCCAGTTCCTTAGCGCGGGCCTTTGGCTGGTTGAACACTTTAGTCACCACGCCCGACACTACCTCCCCCGTCGTCCTGTAACATAGCATTCAGTCATTAATAAACTCATTCTCGGAACATGTATACAATGTCTGGATTCAAATTCACTTTCACATGAATATTGTACCAGTATTGCTCCCCTGAATCTCACTAAATGTTCCTATTTATTTTTATTACGTTGTCCCAATACTGGCGCACTAATACTATTTAAAGACATTCATCAACACCTGATGTATGACTATAGAATTAAGTATAGCAGACTTTGAGACGATCACCGCCCACATACCGGACCAAACTCTGCAAAGTGCCCCAGAGAGAAGACGTGGAAGCTAAGCTAACCCAGCTAGGACCTGAGGCTGCTGCACTACCCGGCCTACATTGCCGTGGGCTACAACTGCATTTTGTTGTGTATCCTTTTGCTGCATAATAACAATAAATCATTATTAAATCTTTACGCATGTTATTGGTTACTGTTACTGCTGTCTCTTTATTTTTTAACATCACAACATAATGGTAGGGGAAACACTGAGACTAGAAGATTTTATTGTTATGGATTAAGACAAATCTAGTCAATGGAAGTTATGTATTATAAGCATAGAGCTAGCTAGCTTTGTTAAACAGATGTTGAGGGTAAACTGTTATTATTTAGATTTGTTCCCATCACTGATCAACCGTGGTCCATTTAACCACTGCTGTTAAAAATATTACTTACTTGGCAGCTACATGGGCATTCTCAATAAAGACCAAGGCGGCCTCCAGGCCCTTAAGCTGAGCCACAGCATTTGAGTCAGTAACAAACTTCTTTATCAGTCCAAGGTACTTCCCCCACTCTAGACTCTTCTCATCTTGTATCCTTTGGAACAACTTCAGTGCTTCTTCATAACCACTCAGACGAGCTTTCCACACCTGAAGAAGAGTCACGTTGATAAGGTGGAGAGAAAGGAGGAATACAAAGTTCACATCAGACAGGATTTTCAAAAGGCTAAATCCGATGAGCATAAATAGGATAATCTTTCTAAAAAGCAGAAAGAAGCACAGCCAAGCAAACGTGTCTGCGAATGTGTAACGAGGGGCTCTGACCTAGATTCTTAAACTGTTACATAAAATCTTTTCCATTTCCCCTTTTTTTGTTTGCTCAGGTGAAAGTTAAAAAGAGTTTCTGAGCTCATGACACTGAATTTAAGTTATGGAGATGATAGGTTGAAAAAAAAAATGTTGGCAATATGGGAAGAACCATCCATAAGGTTGGGCTGCAATGAAGCAGAGAAATTAGCACATTTTGGAGGCGGTGCTGTTAAAAATTGTACCTTGTCTATTTTGTAGCTGGTTTGACTGTAGGATTGGGCATTAACCTTGAGTATTAGGGTTAGGACGCGAGGATTGGGTAACTGAGTCTCAGTGGTGCTCACAGCATCGCCCTTCAATCAGAATTGGTGGTGTACTATTGGCCAGGCTGGCCGAGTTCCTGGCAATGTCACAATACAGTCGTCCTCCATCTCACTTTTCTTCAATGTGTGGTAGTGACAGGGTCTCGGCAAATTGATAAGTGTTAAAGATATTTAGTTGTGGGAGCAAGGATGAGCCTCAGTGAATACCATCTAGTGAGAAGGAGCTATTAGCAAATGGGCGGGATATGAAACCCATTTTGGATCATATGTTGCCTGAAAAGACATCTATCAATTAAGTGGATGAGATTGAAGGTATGAAGGTAATATTATTCAGTCACCTTGTGTTCACATTTCTGATAGATGGGAAGCTTCATCCACTCGCTATCGTCCTCCATGGTGGCCACTTGGAGGTGGGTTTCCCCAAAGGTACTCAACTAGAAAACACAGTTATTGAAATAAAATTACATTACATTTGTCGTACATCTTCTGGTAATGTGTTGCTTGGACAATAAGTGAGCCCTAAAATCGTTCTCATTATTGGCGATAGTGGATTTCTTCAATACCAAAACTTAAACGTTACTTAGTCAGATAAATAGGTCAGAAGGACCGCAGCAGTGGGGGTCATATGGCTCTGTATTTAATCACCAGTGCTATTCTCAGTTTGCTCTCACTATGAGTGGTCACGAAATATCGTCTTATACGACTGGCAAGATATATGAGCGCCATTAACTAGCAAAGTTAGCAACGGCTGTGACCGTTGCTACGCTAGCACGTCAACCCGCTCATCCGGATAACGCCTCAACGACAAATACACAAGCAGCTCACATTCACAACTAGTATGTAGCATGTTAGCATGTTTGGTATATATTTATTAGCTCCAGCCAATAGTCATAGCGATAGCTTATTATTTACTCGCAGTGGGTAGCCGTTAGCTGCTTAGAAACACGGCTACGAGCTACCATTAACCTTCCACATCCGCCAACAGACAGGCCTAACAACGCAGTTCACATTGACAGCTGCTGAGCACAATATCTGAGCATTTAAGTCAGACTAAAATTCCGCTTTTACCAATACTAAAACACTATTTACAATCCTATTTGTGTGTCTCTAAGGACAATAAGATCCAACCTGTCCAGTTCGCAAGATGAAGGTGATAATGGTTTTACGAGGGAGCAGTCCAGCCGAGCTTTAACGTTATACAAGGTTTGCCAGTGACACCCACGGTCACATCCGGTTCTAAATAAAACGGAAAAAGAACGTCTCTTTCTCAATACGGAGTACCTAATTAATTGGCCTATATTTTTGAGTAGTAAACGACTTAGTGGAAACAGCTTTGCAGGATATACAGTTGTGTTTGCTTATGTCTTTATGTGTAGCCGAGGCATGTGGCGCTCTTATTTCAAACACAAATAAACACCAATTTCCGGTATTGTCTCTTCTGCCATTGTCCAACTTGTTCCAGTTTTTGGAAACGCGAAAGAGGGGCGGAAACATGGACACCACCCTGATGGCCTAACGTTACATCTTTATTTTATCTAATCCGTAATCTAGAGTCGTATACAGTCTCATTACACGAAGAGTAAAACAGCGAATAGGAAACCCATGTAAGCCCCATTATCGTCTTTAAAGGCTCTCTTATTCATTACTGGAAAAAAAGCCATTGATTGGTTGAATTTGAATAATGGCCCGCCCACAAGGTAGGATATTACGTTGCGGATTGGCCCATCACACACAGCTATCCTTGGTAGAGATTTGATTGGCAGCTTTCACAGTAAATCAACACAATAGAAAGTTTGTATTGTAGAAATTCGTCTTTGATGCAATCGTACACCACATTAACATTAGAATAAAGGTTCATTAATAGGTATATTTAAATAATCCGAGCCAAATAGTGTGTTAGCAAACTCCACATATATTTATTTTCATTCATCCGTGTACACAGCAATACTCATTAAACGATGCTCTGTTTGATGCGTGTTAATCAAATGGTTAAATTTAGTTCAAAGTCGTTTGTGGTTGCAGGTCCCGTTGCTGTTTCCATAGATATTTAATTTTTCCACCTTTTGAGCTGTTTATTATGGAAGCTATGGAAGCCCATTTCCGCCACACACAAAAAAGAAGGATTAGAAAATCGAAATAATAACTTAAAAAGTCGAAATTATGACTTAAGAAAGTCAAAATTATGACTTTAATTAATTAATTAATTGACTCTCAATGAGGTAACTATTACGGGAGACTTTTTTAAAAATGTAAGATGTTATACATGACCAAACGTTATCTTAATCAGTTCATGCTGAGGGGAAGCTTCAGAGCTTCAAAGTCGAAATTATGAGATAAAAAGTCGAAATTATGACTTAAGATATGCGCATGCGCAGCTTCCGTGACGCGGTCACAACGTCGCTGGTTTTGCAATGTATACGCTATCCAACTCTCAATGGGGTAACTATTACGGGTAACTTTTTTAAAATGTAATATGTTATACATGACCATACGTTATCTTAATCAGTTCACTGTTAACGCTAAGCACGTTACAAGATAGAAGTTAATGTAGTTTTGGCTACAATATATTTTCACCGTTGATGAACCATGTTCCCCTGAGGTAACGTAACGTTAAATGTACGGAAACGGAAATGAAAACTGTCAGTAATCAGCGATGTGTTCTGTGTGTTTCTCAAAGGAGGATAACATCAACGTAGCGCTTTAAACAATATTTGGTACGTGTTGAAATATCCCATGAACGTCATTACAACGCAATACGTTGACCCGGCACGCGAAAGATAATGTTATGGCGCATGACCAGGACACTCGTCATTGTACGCTTTTTCCGGTCCTTTTTTTGTCTATGGCCCGGGAAACGTCAGTGATGTTGATTCATACACGGACATTAAAACTGTTTGTAATCAGCGATGTGTTTTCTTTATTTCTCAAAGGGGGGTGACGTTACAGCAGGGGTGGGCAATTATTTTTCCCAGGGGGCCAAATGAGAAACTGAAAATATTTTGGAGGGCCAGGCCAAAATGCCGAACTGAGCTGGTAAGAGTGTATGTTGTTATTATGTGAAAAAAAAATTTCAGTCACATTAATAACAAGGGCATTTTGAGTTTCATATACTATTGAAACAAGGATTTTCTTAGCTTTCTAAAGACATCACATCATCAGTCGGTGCCGGTGATCAGATGATGGTTTGACTTATTTCAGGGTTTTCACGAGGGTTTTCAGGGTTGTTTGAGATTGTTGCTGCCTAGTTGTCTTCAAATGAATTGCAACTTTGTCATGAAGGCTTTCACATGGATGTGCATTTCATGAGCAAAAAGACCCTCGCCCTGCAGCTGTGTGTTCAGTTCATTCATCACTGCAGTCACATCAACAGCAAATGTTCAATCTGCCATCCAGTCCTTATCAGACAGCTCTGGGATGGTTTTGTCTTTCATCTCACAAAACTCTTTTATCTCTGATTTCAGAACTCAAAACCTTTTTAGCACTTTGCCCAGACTGAGCCATGTGACAGCTGTGTGGTACCGGACATCACCATGTTCGCTCTCTTGCTCCTCCAATAGTGAAACAAACTGCCTGTGATTCAATGCTCGCGCTCCGATGAAATTAACTGTTGTAGTAACAATTTCTGCTCTGCGGTGAGTTCACTCGCTTTATCTTTCATTCTTTTCAAAAGCCCAACATCCTTCCCAGTCAAATTTCGACATCCATCCGTGGTGACCCCTGCCAGTCTGTCCCATTGGAGTCCCGGTTTGTCCATGCATGCGTTTACCTCGGTGAACAGATCACTCCCCGTTGTGGTTCCTTTCATTGGCTGCATTGATGCCAGCTCTTCCGTAAACTTGAAGTCGCTCGTCATCCACCGGGGAGATATGAGCAGCTGGGCCGTATGACGGACGTCACAGCTCTCATCCAAAGCTTCACACTTCACCTTGCAGCTGAAACTCCAGATTCTCCGCGATGTCCTCCACCCTCCTCGTCACGGTGCGGCGGGACAGCGGGATGTTGTAAACGCTTCTTTTTTCTCTGGGCAGCAGCGCTGCAGACTCGACCACGCACTCTTTCACAAACTGCCCCTCAGAGAATGGCTTAGTGTTCTGGTTCTGGTCGCTGCATCTCTGGCTGCGTGCACCTTTGTAAAACAGCCGTGTTGTTTTTCTAGCTTTGCTAGTAAATCCGTTGATCCGCGCTCGTTCGGCATCAGTCAAGTTTTTGTATTTATCGCCATGTTTGGTCTCGTAAAGCCGTTTCAAATTGTACTCTTTTAACACGGCGACATGCTCCCCACAAACCAAACACACAGGTTTACCTTTGACTTCCTTAAAGAAAGAAATAGTAGTCCATTTGTAGGAGCCATATACATTTGGTATTATTTCATTTAATTTTGCTCTGTGCCACTAGGGGGCTGTATGTGCTTTGTGGCTCAGCTGACCTCGGATCAGCCCAGGTAGGCCATTTAACCTGCAGGAATGTCAGACACAGGTGTTGGTAATTTGGGAAGCAAACAGTTTTCGACCTAAAGTGTACTGACGAAGTCCTAAACGAAGTCTAGTACTGGTTGCTAATATGGTGGATTAGTTTTAGACGTGTGCCAGTGTGCGTGTGTGCCTTTGTGGTGAGAAATGCGGTTTATTATTTTGGGTACCTGTATTATGAGTTAAAGTTTTGCCGTTTTATGATATTTGGATGTAAAATAAACATGCAAGATAATTGTAACATCACAAGACTCCGTTTTGCTGTGTTCGAGCGCACCGGGCGCACGTCTAAAACTAATCCACCATATTAGCAACCAGTACTAGACTTCGTTCAGGACTTCGTCAGTACACCATTTTTGTTTGAAACAGAAGGTAGAGAGTTCAGGGTTGACCCGGAGGGGAGACAGGTTGTCAATCACACGCATTTCACGTGCACAGTTGACGTGCACCGTGAGAATAAATGGGCTTCGAAATAAAAGCAATGCGGTTTTAGTTAGAAAATATGTTTTTTTTTCTAAATCATGTAGTCTTTCGCGGGCCGGTCAGAATCATCCCGCGGGCCGTACAATGCCCAGGTCTGCGTTACAGCAACATCAACATAGCTGACAGGTTACCGGCAGAGAAATGGAGTTTCAGTATATTGAAGACTATTTTAAACGTGGCTTTACAACAGATGAAATCCTTCAATTGCTTTCTTCTTCACATGGGATTGTGCTAAGCAAACGCACCCTTGAAAGAATTTTAAACAAAAAGCAGCTCTGGCATAGGAAGAATAAAACCGATGTGGCTGAGGTGGCAACCTTCATTGAACAACAACTGGAAACTTCTGGTCAATGTCATGGTTACAGATGGATGCACCAAAAGTGTTGGTTACATGGAATTACAACTGACAGAGAAACCGTTCAAATATTGCTTCAGTTATTGGATGGTGAAGGTGTTGATCTGAGGTCAAGAAACAGACTGCGAAGGCGTGTTTACCACAGCTGTGGTCCAAACTATGTCTGGCACATTGATGGCTATGACAAACTTAAGCCATTTGGAATTGCTATCAGTGGATGCATAGACGGTTTTTCCAAGAAAGATGATTTGGCTTGAAGCCTACAAAACAAACAATGACCCAAATATCATTGCCGGCTACTTCATGGATGCTGTGATCAATGCTGATGGATGCCCTGCCAGACTAAGACTGGATTTAGGAACTGAAAATGGACATATGGCTGAAATGCAGCGGCTTTTGCATTTGTCCAAGGACCAAGCTGAGACAGACTGTGTAACCTTTGGTCCAAGCACAGGAAACCAGCGGATTGAGCGTTGGTGGCTGACCCTGCGCAGTGAGTGTGTCCAGTTTTGGATGGACCTGTTTGACAAATTGAGAGAAGATGTCTACTTCTCAGACGACTTTTTGGATAAGTCCTTGATCCAGTTTTGCTTTCTTCAAACAATACAGGTAATTGACCTACACACACACACACACACAGAGGGTTGTCAAATAATATGTTAAGGAGCCATGTAAAAGACAGTAATTTCCTATGTTCTTTGTAGATAATTGTGTGGCATTGAATAATGATGTAAAAGACCCTTCTCATTTTTAGGTTCACTGATTGCTGTGAAATATTATTGCAACACATTTTTAGCATTTTAAATGTTGCAGGTGTTAATATTGTATTGTGCCATCCCACCATATAACCACGAGAAAGATCACACTAATAAATACCATCATTATTATATTATTATTGATGATTGTTGAGCTATTTGATCATTTGACAAGAACGTGGGATAATGTGTGTATTCTTCATAACTAGTTACTAGTGTGTACAAAGGCCCCTTACGCCAATGCATCAACCAGGAATACGTTTTTAAAATGCTGTACCTTTTTGCGGCTTAAAATCATGTGTCTCTTAGGAGGAACTTAATGAGGTGAGTTTGACTTGGAACAGCAACAGAGTCCGTCGAGTCCACAACTCCCGATCACCTCATGGACGTCCCTCCATACTGCATGCAGTCCCTCAACTATTCAGAGGCAGAGATTGTTTGCACCATGTGGACCTGGAGAATGTTCAAGTCTGTCTTGAAGAGTGTGTATTCAAGGACTTCCCCTGCGATGAAGACATGTTTCATATCTGTGTGGACCTGATGTCAGAGTATAACCTGAAATTAAACAATGATGTGTTTGAAACAGTGAACCTGTATATTGAACTCAGGCATCTGATAAAGAATTAACTAAATCCTTAAACTTTTTTTGCCAGTGTCAAATTTCAAAAATTGTTTATTTAGGTTCCGTTTCATTCCAGGACTAAAATTGCAAACTTATGATTGCAACTGTGAAAATAATGGTTCATGTTATGGATGTTAATATAATTGTTGATATTATGTGTACACACAAACTCTGTTGTCCTTACACTATTTGTAAAAACATTTACAATACACTTAATTATTCATTTTTTCAAGTTTAATCACAAATTGTAAATGTATCAAATAGAACTCTGACAGAAACATTTTCACATGTGATTTATTTAACAACCATAACAGTTTGTCTGAAATTTCCTTAAAGGAGATTTCCTCTAAGCCCGGTGTATTAAAACATACCACCTAAAGGAACATGTTCGTAAACTGAAAACAATGTTAAATAAAGAAAAGATTAGAAATTGGCTGAACAAGCTGAAAAATATGGGCAACATGTTAAAACTGTGACACTCAGTAGATGATATGTGTCCTTTATAAGCCAACAATCTGTAAACCTAGAAATCCTTAACTTGGTAGCCAACATCTGTGTAGCTCAGACAATGTCCATTACCCACACTTTGCTTTCTAAAACGTTGTTCATTTCATGTCGAAAATCCGGGTAGTTGTCATAGCTGACTGGCAACTCCAAGTAACAGCCACATGTGTGGGCAACAGGTCTTCTCTGAAATCCCTGGAGTTGTGTGAAGCTGACCGTGATTTTCTTTCCTGTGAACAAGTCGGACCCAGTGCAAAATCTAAGGAAACGGGAGAGATGCTGGGTGTCTGACACTCAGGTATGCGCTTACATACTTGACTACTTGTTTTTCCTGGGCATTCTGGGTGATGGGGTAAGTGATTGATCTGGTGATCTTTCGTGATGTTGGGTGTAGCTCTCTCTAGTCTCATAGACTGCTGCAATCCCTTTCAGCTCTGATCTAACAGGTACAAGCATGTTGCTCCACTGTTCAATCACAAAAGCAGGCTCTTGAACCAGTTTTTGGTGAGCAAGCTCCTTCAAGATTTGCTCCATGCTCTGTGCTGTTGGAACCCCCCGGCAGTTGTGCATATCCAGGATTTCCAACAATTCTTCGAAGTCGACACCTTCAAAATCAGAACGACAAGATTCAAAGATTGCCTGCTCCGACTCTGACCCGTACTTGAAAAAGCATTCCACAAGATCGCTCTCCACAAAGCCGAAAACAGCTTTCTCCAGAAGAACAGGTGCGAGTTTCACAGGGAGGTACTCTCTTTGCCAGCCAAATGCGATTATTCGTCCAACACTTTCCCATTCTTGTGTACCAAAATCATGGCGTAGGTATGGCACTTTGAAGCCATTTCCCATGGTGCACTCCTCATAAAAGTCATTCCAAAATTCTGACAGTACATCCCTCAAAACACCACCATCATCGAAAGCCTTTTCAAGCTTTCCATCAGGAAGAATAACTTGAAAGCAAATGTTATCTTCCATGATACTTTCCTCAGAAAACACTAGAATAAGTTCTCTGAGAATCTGTCCACGATGAAGAACAATAACTTTCTTCACTCTTTCTCCCTGACTGGCTTGGTCCTGCAAAACATCCATGGGAGGAAGCAAAGCTGATGCAAATTATATGTCCTGAGAGAGAGCCACGGTGTCATCAAGAGAAGAGTACTCCATCCTATCCATGGTTTCTGTGTGGAAAGTTACTATGCCACTATCCTCTAAAGCATCCACATGATGTAATGTGTTATGCTCTGGCAAGGTAGGTGCATCGGTATGGTTGACTGTGGTGTAAAGAAGGGACATACTTTCATCACTTGCATTTGCAAATTCTGTGCTGCTTCCAACATAAATTACATCAGAAACATGTATCTCCACATTGTCTGTTCCAGGAGTATTTGGAGAAGGACGGTAGGGATCAGATCTGTCATTTGTCTCTTCCCCTTTTTGCTCAGTGACATCACCGTTCTCTTCCTTAAGATGGATGTCATTGACAATGTCTTTCTTCTTCGTTGTTAAATAGAAACGCAGGAGAGGTAACTTTGTCTTTTCGTAGAGTTCCCCCACAGTGATACTATCATCCAATGAATGCTGCTGAAAGTCAGTTAAATCTATATCAAAATCTGAACAGCTCCCCTCTAAATTTACTCCATCTGGAAAAAAACAACAGGGTAGCCTTTTCAATCAAGTTCTGTTTTTTACTGTTCTTTGGGACACTCTCTTTTCTGGTTCCCCCTCCCTTTTTTGGCGCGCATCTGTAAAAATCCCCCTTCGCGGAAATTCATCCATCCTATCTCAATTTTTCTCTGAGTTTTTTGAGCATTCTTTGGAGTGGTTTGATGCTTTCTCGGAAATACATACTCATCTTTGTTTTGTGAGAGCTTTCCTCTCAGTCGCTCAAAGATCTTTGACTTGCGACTGCTCGGTTCTTTTTCTCTCCGTCTGCAGAAGCCAAACACAGCCAGACGAGCACCATCGGATGGCAGGTACTCTCTCAGCTGGTCATCTGTCATGAGGTGTATGACACTGGAATCAATCTACAACGAAGGAATACTTTATTAATTCTATGCTCTGTGAAATAAATTGTAACAATGAATAACCTGCATTTGCGATACCAGATATTTATAAAGCTCTTCTTAACTTTAGTTTTTTTTAATGTTTAATCAAAATTTAAGCATTTCTTAGATCAGCTACCTTCTCGTGTTCCAATCGTTGTATGTCTTCAACAGGTACATGCCGTGAACTTAAGTAGTCACTGGTCCTCCATCTTGTGAAGGTTCAAACACCTCTGTTGAATAAAAGTTTACCTCAAATGTGATCTTAAATCAAACGTCTAAATACCACACTTTTGTTCTTTGACTTTAATAGAAATGTTCAGTTACCAGCATAATCACGTCATCCCCCTTTGAGAAATACAGAAAACACATCGCTTATTACTAACAGTTTTAATTTCCGTGTATGAATCAACATCACTGACGTTTCCCGGGCCATAGACAAAAAAAGGACCGGAAAAAGCGTACAATGACGAGTGTCCTGGTCATGCGCCATAACATTATCTTTCGCGTGCCGGGTCAACGCATCGCGTTGTAATGACGTTCATGGGATATTTCAACATGTACCATATATTGTTTAAAGCGCTACGTTGATGTTATCCTCCTTTGAGAAACATACAGAACACATCGCTGATTACTGCCAGTTTTCATTTCCGTTTACGAACATTTAACGTTACGTTACCTCAGGGGAACATGGTTCATCAACGGTGAAAATATATTGTAGCCAAAACTACATTAACTTCGATCTTGTAACGTGCTTAGCGTTAACAGTGAACTGATTAAGATAACGTATGGTCATGTATAACATCTTACATTTTAAAAAAGTCACCCGTAATAGTTACCCCATTGAGAGTTGGATAGCGTATACATTGCAAAACCAGCGACGTTGTGACCGCGTCACGGAAGCTGCGCATGCGCATATCTTAAGTCATAATTTCGACTTTTTATCTCATAATTTCGACTTTGAAGCTCTGAAGCTACCCCTCAGCATGATGCTATCACCACCGTATTTCCCTGTTGGAATGGGGTGCTCAGGATGAGGGCCAGTGTTGGGTTTCCACCACCCAGAACAGACATTTATACATTGTGCTCTTTAGTGTGTATATATTTCTTTTTACTAAGTTTTTAATTATACATCTGTAGCTCTGTGGAAGGAGGGCATAGTAAAATAAGAATATCATTGTACAGAATAACCTGTTAAACTGTACACCATGACAATAAATATCTTGAATCTTGAACATTTTGCATTGAGATATGTCAGTTTTAGTCTTATCTGGTTTACTTTCAACAGCAGTTTTCTTCTTGCCACTCTGTCATAAAGGCCAGATTTGTGGAGTTTACGACTAATAGATGTCCTGTGGACGAATTTTCTCTCCTCATCTGTGGATTTTTGCAGCGCCTCCAGAGTTACCATGGGGCTCTTGGTTGCTTCTCTATTAAGAACATTACAGTCTATTGTAAACTGTACTGTAATCAAGGAAAGGATCAAGGAAATTAATCAAATTTACAACTAAAGAGGATACTAATATAGTATATATAGTATATAATATTATTGTTTGGTTTCTTAGGTTGATATAGTATTAGAGATAGCTTTTTCTGTTTTGTGTTCAATTTAGTTTAATCATTTTTTGTCAACAAGTATGCATAGTTTGGTTTATTGGACCACTAATAGGGTAATACTGTGGGCACCTGGAGGTTATTTAAGGGCAGGGCTGTAGTGGAGGGTAAACTCTCCTTAAGCTCTATTCTTGTGGTCTCTCCAAGCTGAGGAGGCTTTCACCCAGCTCAAGGAGAAGTTTACCACGGCCCCCATTCGCACAGTTCCAGACCCAAGTCGACAGTTTGTGGTGGAGGTGGATGCCTCTAACAACGGTGTGGGGGCGGTCCTGTCTCAGTGGTCTGCAAAGGACCACAAACTACATCTATGTGCCTTCCTGTCCAGGAAACTTTTGGCCGCGAAGCGGAACTATGATGTTGGTAACCGTGAGTTGCTCGCGGTAAAGTAAAGTAAACGGGGCTCAACACCCGTTTATTGTCTGGACTGACAAGAACCTCGAGTATATTCACAAGTCTAAGCGCTTGAATTCTCGCCACGCCAGATGGACTGTTCTTTAATCTCTTTGACTTTGTTTTGTTCTACAGACCGGGGTCCCAGAACACCAAGCCGGATGCCCTGTCTCGTCTGTTTGACCCCAAGCCCACAGCCAAGAAACCTGAGCCAATCCTGCCACTGCACCGTGTGGTAGGAGCGGTAACGTGGCAGATAGAATCAGAGGTGAAGCGTGCTAATGGTGAGAACCCTACACCTGGAGGTTGTCCAGTTATTCGCCGGTTTGTTCCGGTTGCTATGCGCCCATAGGTGATTCACTGGGCTCACACCTCAAAGCTTACCTGCCATCCAGGGATCAGGAGAACAATGTATCCCAGAACCCCTTGTCCTGGAGCGAACACCTGACCTGGGTCGAATATGCCCACAATACTCTCCCCACAGTGGCCACTGGGCTCCCTTCCAGTGTGTCTTTGGCTACCAACCACCCGTGTTTCAGGAGACCGAGAAAGAGGTCGTCGTCCCGTCTGTCCATGCCATGGTCCGCAGTGTCACCTCCCGGAAATTGGCTCCCAGATTTGGTCCCAGCGACTCTTGGCCGTACGCAAACGGCCAAGTGTTGCTTCATCGATAGGTTCATCGTGGACCCGGATCTCATCAGGGACTTCGACAACCGCGGAAGTCCGTCAGGAGCCATCCCTAAAGGGGGAGGGGTACTGTCATGTCCAGGAAACGGTGTTAGTCAAGTCGTCTTGTGTCTCGTAATTTCCTGTTGTTTTATTTTGAAAATTAACCTCCCTCTCATTTCAGGCAACTTCCTCCGGCTGTGCCCTTAACCCAGACCTGGGCATTGTACGGCCCGCGGGATGATTCTGACCGGCCCGCGAAAGACTACATCATTTAGAAAAAAAAACATATTTTCTAACTAAAACCGCATTGCTTTTATTTCGAAGCCCATTTATTCTCACGGTGCACGTCAACTGTGCACATGAAATGCGTGTGATTGACAACCTGTCTCCCCTCCGGGTCACCCCTGAACTCTCTACCTTCTGTTTCAAAGTTTGTGTGTTTGGTTTGTGGGGAGCATGTCGCCGTGTTAAAAGAGTACAATTTGAAACGGCTTTACGAGACCAAACATGGCGATAAATACAAAAACTTGACTGATGCCGAACGAGCGCGGATCAACGGATTTACTAGCAAAGCTAGAAAAACAACACGGCTGTTTTACAAAGGTGCACGCAGCCAGAGATGCAGCGACCAGAACCAGAACACTAAGCCATTCTCTGAGGGGCAGTTTGTGAAAGAGTGCGTGGTCGAGTCTGCAGCGCTGCTGCCCAGAGAAAAAAGAAGCGTTTACAACATCCCGCTGTCCCGCCGCACCGTGACGAGGAGGGTGGAGGACATTGCGGAGAATCTGGAGTTTCAGCTGCAAGGTGAAGTGTGAAGCTTTGGATGAGAGCTGTGACGTCCGTCACACGGCCCAGCTGCTCATATCTCCCCGGTGGATGACGAGCGACTTCACGTTTACGGAAGAGCTGGCATCAATGCAGCCAATGAAAGGAACCACAACGGGGAGTGATCTGTTCACCGAGGTAAACGCATGCATGGACAAACCGGGACTCCAATGGGACAGACTGGCAGGGGTCACCACGGATGGATGTCGAAATTTGACTGGGAAGGATGTTGGGCTTTTGAAAAGAATGAAAGATAAAGCGAGTGAACTCACCGCAGAGCAGAAATTGTTACTACAACAGTTAATTTCATCGGAGCGCGAGCATTGAATCACAGGCAGTTTGTTTCACTATTGGAGGAGCAAGAGAGCGAACATGGTGATGTCCGGTACCACACAGCTGTCACATGGCTCAGTCTGGGCAAAGTGCTAAAAAGGTTTTGAGTTCTGAAATCAGAGATAAAAGAGTTTTGTGAGATAAAAGACAAAACCATCCCAGAGCTGTCTGATAAGGACTGGATGGCAGATTGAACATTTGCTGTTGATGTGACTGCAGTGATGAATGAACTGAACACACAGCTGCAGGGCGAGGGCCTTTTTGCTCATGAAATGCTGTTAGGGTTTCGGAAAGCTCTCGAGGGAGGCCTCACTCCTTTGTTCTCGTCCCGGCCGGAAACGAGGACACGAATGAGTCAATTCGTTTAGATTCAAAATTCAAAAAGTATTTAATAACTAAACAACGTTATAAGGAATGCAATTACAAAGTGAAATACTAAGCGAACAGTGGAATATTTCGCGAAATAGAGAATCCTCTGAGCAAGTCTAAAGTGACTTTTCAAGGCGGCTGCAGGTCAGATTCTACCAGTCCTTTCCCCCGCCATGGTCCTTTGAAAACTCTTGAGGTGTGTCTTCCTTGGTGCATTTGAATGTCATTGGCTTCTTCTCCAAAGGGCCACCTCCTGGACTGTCCCCTTCACGTCGAGGTGTGAAGCTGCAGCTGTAACCTGAAACCTCTCTGTCCTATCTGTCCCTCACATTCCAATGCACACAATGTAGATTCAGTTGGCTTTATGCCCCAATGAGTGAATTTAACAAAGCATACAGCGTTTAAGTCTTCATCTTATAACTAGTACACTTTAATTACAACAACCCATCATTAATGATCCCTGTTCATCACACTTCATCATAAGATCTAAGACAGTTCATGTGGTTCAATTCTCAAGACATTTGCCTCAGTCGGCTGCCTCGCATTAAGTTGTTCATTTACTACCCGACAGGAGAAAAAACTCCCAAAAAAACCCTTTGGGGATAAAATTGGGAGAAATCCATAAAAGAACGGCAATTGGCATCCGTCCCCAGGTTTCAACATCACATTGTAACAGAATGTTAATGTGCAGAGTGTTTCTACGATTTAAAAGACTATAAACTGTGTTTGATTCACATTGTATTCACTTCATCTAACATGTTAATGTAATAACTAATCTAACATCACACAAACTATAATTCTAACACTAAACATTATTACACGTACTATAATTTCCTGACCAGGGGTGCACTTCTGGCTTAAATCCCTAACAATGCACATCCATGTGAAAGCCTTCATGACAAAGTTGCAATTCATTTGAAGGCAACTAGGCAGCAACAATCTCAAACACGTGAAAACCCTGAAAAAAGTCAAACCATCATCTGATCACCGGCACCGACTGATGATGTGATGTCTTTGGAAAGCTAAGAAAATCCTTGTTTCAATAGTATATGAAACTCAAAATGCCCTTTGTTATTAATGTGACTGAAAATAAGTCAAATGTTTCACATTTTGAAAATTATATTTGAATAAATTATACTTTTGAAAGCTAACCTCACTTTTGAATTGACAAATAATAACATACACTCTTACCAGCTCAGTTTGGCATTTTGGCCTGGCCCTCCAAAATATTTTCAGTTTCTCATTTGGCCCCCTGGGAAAAATAATTGCCCACCCCTGATGTACAGGATAACTGCAACGTGCAAATGTCAATGGGGAGAGGTTTTAGGCCCACCACCCCACGGGTACATAGTGTGTACAAAGTGTATGATTTGATAACTACTACAATCCTGTCGAGACAGACTGAAAAAAACTGTTCTATAAAGAGTGTATGAAAATAAACACACAGTACCAATCAAACGGTTAGACACACGTTTGGACTTGAATGAGAAGATATGTCCATCGGTACTGTATGTAGCACCATTTGACTTCCGTTATTTAAAAATAATAATTTCCGCTTTTAGCTTTAAGCTTTCAGCATTCCAACGCATTTTCTAGTTATTCACGGTATGCTGCCGTTGCGTACGCCGTTGCTAGGTGAGCAAACATAAACTACCAAATCGTTGCCTGGTTTCGGGTCACATTTTAACCGGATGTCGGGACGTCCTTGGATGGCAAAGGCAAAGGAATGAACTAAAACAGCTCCTCGCTAATTGAGCTAAAGTTACAAAACACTGGCCAATAGATAAAATAGCCAATATTAATATTACGAAGAATACCACTAATATAACTAACAATGATGGTGGGGATTATAATTGTGTTGGAAAACAAACAAGGGGAACCTTTGTAGGCTATATTGTTCGAGGGAATTTAATTGATGGAGCTCACAACATCTGGGCCACCATATTTGGACCACATCCATGTTGAGAACGGGCGGTGCTGAGTCGGCACCATCATAAAGCTACAGCAATAGCTCTTATATGTGTGGCGACCTGTCGCACGCGTCCCTTTAGTAGAGAGGGTGACTCGAGTGAACCGGTATATTCCCCTGTCCCTGGCCACGAGTACCTCGGTAGGATCTGTGTTACCTGTCCACAGCTAACGTTAGCTTCTTCTGGTCGCTAGCTATGTCTATGTCATCGCTTTTTCTCATGAGTATTTTGTTAAGAAGCCACCCGTAATTAACGTTAACCCCCCCTGTTGCTGTGTGTGTGTGTGTGTGTGTGTGTGTTGGCCTCAGCGGACGGGGACGTGCTGTTCTACCTGAGGGACGCAGTGACCCAGCTCCTGGACCACCAATAGGAGTACACCACGTTCGGGCTGATCCGCTACTTCGCTGAATAGTATGTCCTACACTGTTAGTCCAATGGTTACCCACTTCATCTTACCAACTAACTAAACGAACTAACTAAAACATTTTCAATTCACTACAAATTGCAAACTTCTTCGGTACCATCTGTTATTTGGTGTCCATTATAATCACAATCATTCAATTACTATTGTATTTGCTGGTGTATTGTGTTGGAATTGTTTACTAAACCACTGATTGTTAATTAAACACATTCTAAAATACAATCTACATGTGTATGTTAGAATATTCTAAATGTGATGCAGAAAGTCTACTCTTTTTTTTAATGGCCTGTTTGTCTTTACAGCACAGTATTTGTCTCTACATTTTGTGAGTAACTGTGATTATATTTAAGATAGCATGTTGTCTTTCATTTTTACTGACTGATAATGTGAATTTTGAGTTTGACTTGACTTTGTATTTATTAATTACTCTGTATGTTTGTAGTTTCAGCAGTGTGAAGAACAGTAACCATGTACTCTTCAGAGAATATAACTACATCAGGGCCACTCCCCATAACAGGGCCTCCTTCATCAGAGTCTTCTGGAGATGTTACAGACAGATTGGCAAAAGCGGTGGTGAGTTAGAGGAATAATTGGAATGCAAACCTTTTGTGTTTGGGTTCTAGTTTGATTGTTGTAGTCATTAAATAATTTCCCTATTCTCTAGATAAGGCTGCATTTGTTATTACATGAACATAGTTATTATAGACTGTAAAATAAGTTGAGTAAATGAATAATACAAAGTCAAAACTAATTTACCGTAGTATACTTTCATTTTGTTTCCAAATACTAATTTATTGACACGTTGAGTCCAGTGGATTTGACTGTTGTTAACATTGAAATTAGAGCGTCACTGTGGTCTGTTCTTTAAATATCATGCGTTGTATTCCAGACTTACTGTCCACGCTGGAGTACAGGTCGCTTCTGCAGTTATTGTGTCCAGACTTCCCTTTGGAGATGCGTGCAGCCAGGTCACTTCACAGACACTCATATATGTTATTATTTCTTTGAGCTGTTGCTTACCAATCCAAAGAGGTCACACCTTTGCAACGCTAACATTACATTCTGCCTTTTCAATTATCTCGAAAAAAATGGCATGAGGTACATGCTGTTGAGTAAAGAGGATGGTGACTGGACTAACTAAAGTTCAGTAGAGACATCCAGGGCATGACATTTTTGCTCACCCGCCACTGTGGCTAGTGGTTTTTGTGGGGTCTAACAGCAGAACAGAGCCTCCGCTCCTTTTAAGAAGAATTAACTGCCTCGAGTTTAAAAATGATAAAAAATGTAGTAACTAACAGAAGCTATACAATTACAAAGTGAAATACGGTATGAATAGTATAATGCTTCGCAAAATATAGAAGTCCCCTCGTCCAGTATGGCTATCAATATTGGTTCACAGGAGGCTTCTGTCTGGGGGGGCTTTTAGGCACATACTCTTTTTTCTTTGATATGTTACTGGGTTATTTAATTGTTTTTTGACCAGTTCACCACTGCACTTATAAATGGTTCTCTGCTTTGTCTTTTCTTCTCCTTTTAGAATTGTTCAGATGGAAGATGTCGTAGACTGTCTAATGTCTTTTTCTAATTTCCTTTATGCCCTCCAGCTGCAGTTCTACTACCCAAGTACAATAAAAGCTTCATATGGCTCTGTGCAGTATTTCCAGGCGTAATCAGTTCACTCAGTTTGGCTAACATAGGAGTGTTTAATGGACAGTACACCCCAAAAATCTAAACTACACGTTTTGCATCTTCCCTGTAATGCTATTCATCCATGTATATCCTATATACATAGTTTTAGTATAGGATGCCAGGTGTTGGAGTTATCACCCATTGAGACGCCTGCTCTTCAATGTCCAACCAACTCTCCAACTCTCTCCAACAGAGCACTATCGTTTCTACAGGAAGCTGCTCACCACAATGTCTGGATTATCTTGAGCAACCGGTTCCCAATTTTGTTTTGGTGGTTTAAGCACTAATTAGTCCCATTACATTGAAGAGAAGGGAGACGTGTCTACAGGCGACATCTCTAACACCTGGTATCTCACACTAAAACCATGGCCGTACCCCTCATTGAATCTCACTGAGGTGCTAACTATTGCAGATATTGACCAATGCTAAGATTAGAGACGATTAACTAGTGCCTAATGATTCCAGAATAGGATTAGCATGAAGTCCCTGTTCTGTTCAATACTAAGCAAAACTATGTGGTTACCACGGGATATTATTTGGCTCAAATAACAGCAAGCAGCAAGAACAGCAAGCTCTTCCATTCAGCTTTAGTACCTCATCATTTTTACCAAAGCTGAATAGATGAATAAATAGTACTACAGCTAAAATGGAAAAGGTTTGTGTTTGTGTTTGTCTGTCTTGTCTTCGTGAATGATGAAAATAAACCGTTTGTGTTTGATACTCTATATTTTATATTTGGATTGATTATTATTTAGTCCATTACGTTTCAAAATAAAAAGCTATCTTTCATTAATGTGTGAAGAGCAATCTTAGCTTAGAAGTAAGCCACATGGAGCTGTATCAAATTTGGATGGTCCTCGGAGGGTAGTGGTAGATCGCCATGACTTGGTCGGTTGAAAAGTAGCTTGTGTGCCGTAAATGTGTGGGCATCCCTGACTCTAATCCCCACAGAATTTACTCTCCTGTTTCTGTAGAGTTCCTGAACAGCATGCTGCTGATCTACCAGGATCTGTTAGCAGGGAAGAGTCCCAACACCGTCATCGTTCCCACATCTACCTCTATCGACCTGCTCCCTTCTGTGGCTGCAGAGAACATCAGCAAGGAAAAGCAGCAGCAACAGCAGGACGGAGCAGACCCGTCCACTCTAGCTCAGTGCATTGATGCCCTCTGTGACAGGTTCAAACACAGGTAAAACATTTGTTTGGGGTCTCATTCCTGTTTAAATACAAATCTGGTCCCACTGCGCCAACCAGATAGGATGGCATGTTGCTGCAGAATACTGGTTAAGTATGCCTTGGATTTGTGTTGTGTTCAGAGTTAGTATTCTACATTCCTTGGTTGTAACGAGAGGTTATTTGAGTTACGGGTGCCTTTCTATCATCTCAAACCAGTCTGCCCATTCTCCTCTGACCTCTCACATCAACAAGGAATTTTTGTCCGCACAACTGCTGCTCACTGGATACAGACCATTCTCTATAAACCCTAGATGGTTGTGCATGAAAATCCCAGTACATCAGCAGTTTGTGACTTAATCAGACCACTCCGTCTGGCACCAACAACCATGCCGCGTTCAAAGTAACTTAAATCACCCTTTCTTCTCCATTTTGATGTCTTTCCGCACTTCGTAATACTCTGAATGCATGATGATGGTCATCAAAATTCTCTGTAAATAGCTTGTTTGTCAAAAAAAAAAAGTGATCTTCAACCAAAAGTACATCACTTATTTGACAAAAGACTGGCATGTCTTCTTCCATTGCACTGCAAATAACTAGTCCAGCTTTATACTCTACACCATCAACTTTAACCCAACTAGTTGAGAAAACATCTTTTGACAAGATTGTTTCAAGCATTTCATTGTTGACCACATTCTCATCTCTGAAGAGAAAAGATTTAATGGGCCCATACTCAGTGATAAGCAATGGCCATCTGATGCTTTATAGCAAGCGATTTGGTTATGTTTTTGACATTTTTTAAAGAATCTTTAAACAGCTTGTGTTTGACCTCAAACCTCATACACCACGTATATAATAAGGGGCCAATTTTCCTTATAGAAGATGGGTAATGGATCTTAAAATGATGCTTAGGTATCAAGTTTCTATGTGGATACAAGTGCTTAAATAGTTTGTGGTGGTCAACAATCAAATGCTTTAAATATATTGTCATACCTAGAGTGAGAGAAGGTGAAAAAATGTTCATTATTTGAAGTAACAACAGTAACAAATTCCAGTTTTTGTTTCCTGCAGGAATAATTTCACCAAACAACAGTGGGATGTTTTTCACAAGACACGATGTCTGAATAGAATTCAAACCAATGCCATTGCCAGCACTCTCCAAAATAATCTTTGTAGGACGATTTTTTTGTTCTAAAAATCCATAATCAAAACCATAAATCCTGGAAAGCAAGTCTTGTTCTGACATAAAGTGTTGTATGAGATATCCAAAAAGCAATTTGATCTCATACTGAACCACACCCTCAAGAAGATCATGCATGATATCAAATGAATAGTTATTGCAAACATGGAAATACCTCAATGAATTAAGTGCAGATCTTTTTTTCAAACCATAAAGTGACTTAAATGGCAATGCATATCAAACATATCTTTTCCACGAAGGATCACTTTAGGATCATCCTCACTGTATACCGTTTGACAATCATTCTTCTCAATCAAACAAAGGTGACAGAAATGACGGCTACTAAATGACTCATTAAAACCAAGAATTGTGTGCATCCCTAGATTATCTCCAGTGATCTGACAGATTGTACCATATACCTGCTCATCTACAAATGGAAGACTTACCCCTTGGCTTTCTAGTTTTTTCACATCATTTATCAACGGTTCTAGTATAACATCAAAACCATACTTACGCAGATCTTGTGTGTGAAAAAGTGATACCAAATGAATGTTCATCAAAACCGAATTAAATTTTGGGGGCAAATTTCTTACAACAAAATAAAGACAGCCAATTTTGTGTATTCCACGTTTGGAGCCAGGGGGATTGGCTGTTTCAAAATCGTCATAGTATAGTTGAATTTGCAATGCATGTCTATTAGCTGTAAACAAAGGGTGGGTTTCAAAATAACTTCCATCAAAAAAGTCAGTATAAGTGTCAGGCTCTAAACTACACTCCTTCTTTAGCAAAACACAAATATCTGGATTTCTGCACATGAACTTCAATGTTTCTAAAAATAGGCACATAGATAAAAGTATCCTTCACAGGTACTTGATCATAAGTACCGGATTTCTGATTTCGCCTGTTGTCATATCTCACTCCCAGTGTTATTTCTACTGGCTCAACAACTCCCCATTTTTGGTGGAAGTATTTATTTTGTTTCCATTCTGTGTTCAGATTTGAAAACGGGTTTTCATAATCTTCAAAAGATTCATTTATCACAGATATGTTGGGGTCAGTTATAGGTAAAGCAGAAATAGCTGTATGCTTTGCTTGTGAGCGAAGTTCACTCGTTAGTTCTTCCAAATCTCCTACAATTGAGGATACCAAACTGTTGGATATCCCACTCCCCTGTAATTTGGCCACGATGGATGCACACATTTCTTTAGTTGGATCTTTATTATGTCCTGAATCATTGGTCTCAGAAGAAATACTGGAAGAACTACATTGATTTTGTGGAATAAATTGGTCCTCCAAAGTATGGAGCCGACCCTGCTGGTTTAGGAGATGCTCCTCCAAACTGCAGCATGACTATGGTTGAGATCAGAAAACTGAACATTAGACACAAGAATAATGTGCAGCCAAATAAAAAAACATTATAGAAGTGATTATTTAAACATCTCATTGGCTAGTGCAAGATGGGAATGAAGACATAATTACAATCCACAACCCTCATTTACATATGTGGCTAAGAAGTTGACATGACAAATTATTATAATCCCCTTAATAATATAATTACCTTATGAAAGACAATAAGTCTTTCAACTGCATCACATGCACTAATTTTTGGAGACATCAGTCCCCCTGGAGGTGGTGGAAGGAGATGTAACAGCAACAACAGGGAGGCCATTTCTTGGTCGTAGGCTGAGGACAAACAGTCACAAGAATGAACTAAAACCTCTTCAAATGTAACACTTTAAGAATGAGAAGGAGTCATCCATCTATTAGTCACACTTATCCCAAAAATCAGATCAACGTTCAGAGACACAGAATAAAAAATATATATATTATTGCAGTTATAGTTTAACTGAAATGATAGCAAAGGTATTCAAATAAACAAAACACTCACTTGTTGCCTCATCAAGATCACTTCCTGGGGGACTTTCTGCTGACTGCACCAAGCGACGCAACTCTGGTGTTGAGGTGAGCCGCTTAGCCTCTTTAATGACATTTGGCTTGAAGAACAAATATCATTTCTGAAGAAGCCTGGAGGATGTGTCTTCGTCAAATAGGAGAGTGAAGTCTTGGTCCACCTTTAGGAAAGAAGATATTAAACAACAACAACTACTACTACTACGACTACTACTGGAAATACTTTCAAATTTCAAGCCATTCCAAACATCTCATCCCAAACTTACCAATCCTTTTGTATCAAGAAATCTTGGGAAGCTGGAGAGTATATCAACACTTCTGCCTGGGTCATTAACAAGCTTCTGACGATGCTGAAAGGTCTCTCTCATCTTCTGGAAATCAGGGAATTGTCTGCTGTATGGTTAAGACATGGCCTCTTGGCAAGCATCACCATCAAGCTGCCCTTCAACATTAACAGTCCTTTGGCAATTTGGGCCTCCTGGAGAAAATTGGGCTATTTGGTGTCTGTGCAGATCCTTCACGAATCTTCCTCTGGACTGTTTTCAGACGCCAAGAAATGTATCCTGTGCTGCTTGCAGCATCATAGAAGTGTTCCTGAAATGAAAAAAAGAAATGTGTTGTAATACCAGGCTCATGAGAAATCTCACGGAATTCAAATATCAATGTCATCCACACAGTTTTGGGTCACAACATGACATGGAAGTTTAAACAATAATAATGCCTATTACATAGCCCTTCTTGGAGTATGGATCCTTAAGGGAAGGGAACAGCATCACTATCCCACGTGCATAATCTTCTCTGATTGTTTTAGTGGGGCAGTTCCTGAGAGGAGATATTAAATTAGTAAATTAGTACATTTGTGCAATGGTCATGCATTTATTTGGCACAAATAAAAACAATGTGAAACAAACATACCCATGATTGTCAATCATGTGAGCCACCAGGATATTAACCATTTGTCTTCTTGCAGCATCTGTTAGGGTTTCTGTTGTTTGGTACTCCTGTAGTACTTCTTCACCTCCGGACTTGCCTCTTAGCACAGCTTCTATCAACTAATAAAAAACAAAAACATGAGAATACAAAACATGGTGATAAACAGCTTTTCTAGTGACTCAGAGTGAAAAAATGTGAAAGCATTAAGCAACCTGTTTAGCAGACACAGCATCACGTGTATCCTCAATTCTTTGTCTCTTGTTCGGAACATCTAGGATTATAGTTGATGCACTTGAGCTGAAGCTTGAGTCAGACGTCTCAGAAGACAAGGAGAAATCAGAGAATTCTAAAGCAATAGAGAACATTTAAATTATTAAATGATATACTAAGGTGTAGAGTGCTTTATTATACCTGCCTTGATATCTCACCCTGATCTGAGAAAACTGTCAGGACCACATTGCCTTGTCCAACGAGGTCGCTGAATATTTCTGCATCAACTGCATCTGTCCCTGTTGCATCCTTGTATATAACATTTGCAATATTCAATATACAACAATATTCATATATATCAGTCACACCCCGATTTTCTGCTAATTTTGTACTTTAGCTTTAACTTGGTAATTATAGTAATGGTAATACTTACATACTTTTACTTAAGTAAATGAGTACTTTTTCCAACACTGCAGGTCATAGAATCTGATGGATAGCTAGACACGTGAACTAGACACGTGAAACACCCGTCTGCATGTTAGGACACGTTTTTTGCGGTCCCTTTGATCTTCAAAGGGGAAAAAAAAACGTTAGCTCCAGCCTCAAACTGCATAAGGGAAGTACTTGGACAGACTAACAAAGTCTATTACTACAGCTTCCTAATGAGCCTGGCCAAACACGAGAGCATCAACCAAACTATTGGTAGGTTTCAACAGACAAAGTGGTAGGATTACTACTGGTACTTCTACTGCTACTACTACTATTACTGGCACTTTTACTGCTACTACTACTACTACTTCTACTGATAATTCTAAAGCTACTACTACTACTACTACTACTAGTTCTACTTATTATACTGCTACTTCAACTGATAATGCTACTGCTATTGCTAGTTCTACTGATAAGATTAGTACAGGGATTTGGATTTACTCAAACTTTCCTCCCTTAAAATGGCGGCCACAAGATACTCTTTAAAAGGTTACTTTTAATCTGTTAATCTTTAGTTCAGTTCTTTGGTGTCATCGTTATAAGCTTTCTACATTACGCCGTCAATATCTATGGATCATGCAAAATATTAACTTGTTCAACGTAAAACTACAAGGGACTACTGTTCTATATAATGTGTTACGTCCAGTCACTAGGGGGAGACGGACGCATACATAAACCCAGACTTTTTTGTTGGGTGAAAAAGAATATTTATTCTTGGAGACAAGAATCAAACACAAGAGCGTACGAACTGAGGGAAGGGGCCGGGGGTGCCGTGTAAATCAAAAACCGAATAGAACAAAAGGAGACCTTCAGAAGGAAGACTATGCCAAAACCAACAAGTAACAAAAATCCTTGCTTACATTAACCAAAACATAAAGATACATCCCAATGGCACCCCTGCTCCTAATGTGGCTAACACACGTTCTGTGAGGTGCAGTGTTTCAGTGGTGCCTGGCCATGGCCCTCTTCCTCGCTCTCACAGTCATTCTCTGGATCTGGTAGCCGCCCCCAGCTGCAATTCGTTTGGCCTTTTAAGCCTGGCGCGCACTCCAATGCCCTCTTCTGGTTGGCTGAGAGTCTTCCAGGCGGATCCGCTTCGGACTTCCCTCTGCGTCGTGGGAGGTTGCAGCCTGACTCCCTGTTCACCTGAGGTTGCCGTCGGCAGCCGTAACAAATGAGTTGGCAATGAGTTCAGATTACTAGTTTTTTGTTATTAGTCATAGTTATTAATTCTGACGGTAATCCTATTATTATGTTTACGAGATTAACTCCACTCAACTACTGTCTGACCCTTTCTACACTAGGCTGCCTAACTGTTATTGGGTTTTCATCGATAAGGGACAGTGCACATTAATAGAAACATTGCAGTAAATGCTTAGCCAAAACACAATTTTTCCTCTGTAGTCCAAAGTGGCAAATGTTACAAAATAGACCTAAAAATAAGAAAATGCGATTACATTTTAAACAATATATAATTAGAAACCTTAACGTTCCCTTTCATCCCTCTATCCCTAGGGGTACTACCCAGCAGGGCAGAGTTTCTCATTGATCCAGAGATGGACCAGGACCTGGACAAACTGTGAGAGCATGCTGCTGCCTATTATGGTTGCTCTAGTCTGTTGTCGTATACTTTTCTTTTCTTCTTTTTTCTGTGTGTTGGCTGTGTCCATTTGTCTATGAATTTAATTTAAATTTCCTTTCAAGATTTTTTATGTTTTTTTTTATTTTAGGGTGCCATAAAAACATCTGGCTGGGGACAGCAGATGGAAATTAGCCTCTCTAGCTCACTTACAGTACACCTGTTGATTAGTGTGCATTGTCCCTAAAATAAATAAACACAAAGTGTACTGTATACTGAAAAGGATAACTATTATAAAATATGCTAACACACTTAGCTGTATTTAGGGAGGGGAATAACATGTTTTTTTTAAATGTCTGCTCAATGTTTTCTAATTTTGTTGTCCTCCTTTTCTTTGGCTTTTACTTCCTGTCTCACTTCGCCTAACTTTCTTTCTCCTTTTAACATCTCGTTCATTTCCCGGTGCGTTCCAGAATTGCTCAGATCTCAGTAAGTCCCGGCAGCAACAGCAGCGGTAGTGCGGTGGGGGGGCTGAAGGAGGTGCACAGGAGGGCTTCCCCCAGGAGGAACATCCACCACAGGAGGAAGATTGAGGTGGAAAGCGATGGTTCCACGGAAGAGACCGACTCCTCTGAAAACTGACCTCTAATCTTTCACTAGTCTGACACCTCCCCTTTCATCAGTGGTGTGCTTTATGTCACAACTTTCATGTAAACCCAAAATAGTACTGGACCACTCCAGAGCACACTCCAGCTAGCAACAGACCGTCTGCTTTTCGTCCACCAGTGATGTCCAGAAAAGGGAAATGAGTCTTCATGAGGACCCTTGGACTCAAGATGGACTGATTATGCTACGTATTATTGGCCTACAGTATGTCCTGCTCATGTGATAGTCCCATGTCTGCACACGAACATATAACTGCTCTGGAGCAATTTAGAATTTTACTGTGATCTTAGAATTTAGTTAGGAGTATTTTTTATTTTGCTAACAGTGAGTGGTATAACTACGCTGAATCACAGTTCACACAATTCTACCTGAAATTTGATTGTTATATTGGAGAAGACTCATGATAGCATGCCATAATGAAACCAATACGTTACATTAAGACTGTTCGTATTTTATTAGACTAGATTAGTGCCTCTCTTCTATTAAAAGGTCCTATTTTGAGTTTTGTATAAATACTTCCAGAGGTGTCATGTGTTAGGGATTTAAACCAGAAGTGCACCCCTAGTCAGGAAATTATAGTATGTGTAATAATGTTTAGTGTTAGAATTATAGTTTGTGTGTTATTAGATATTAGTTATTACATTAACATATTAGATGAAGTGAATGCAATTTCAATCAAACACAATTCATAGTCATTTAAATCATATAAACACTGTACACATTAACATTCTGTCACAATGTGATGTTAAAACCTGGGGACGGATGCCAATTGCCGTCCTTTATGGATTTCTCCCAATTTTATCCCCAAAGAGGGTTTTTGGGGAGTTTTTTCTCCTGTCAGGTAATAAATGAACAACTTAATGTAAGGCAGCCGACTGAGGCAAATGTCTTGAAAATTGAACCACAACTGTTTTAGATCTTAGGATGAAGTGTGATGAACGGGGATCATTAATGATGGGTTGTTGTAATGAAGGTGTACTAGCTAAAAGATGAAGACTTAAACGATGTATGCTTTTGTAGGATATTAGAAAAAAAAATACGACCCGGTTCATAAAATTAATAAAAATGCATATAGTGTACACCAGAATACAGCCATGATTCTGAAACTGTGTAATCAATAAAGTAATGACAATATTGTAAAACCACTGTAAATCTGCAACTGTAATAGAATAATACCAATGTACAGTTATGATTGTATTTGATGTAATGTAATCAACTGAAATACATGCATGTAATACTTGAACAACAACTGATATTGACTAAGGATCATTCGAAATCCGAGTTACATTGAACTCACCAGAAGACCACTCCCAGAGGTGTGGACACTAACTTTCACACCTTTAAGCATTGTTATAAATACCTGTAGGAACCATTGTTCTCGAGTTCACTGGTGGAGACGACAGACGGGCACTAGGGATGGTCAAAGGACGGACCTGTGGCCTGTTGGTCGCTGAGACCAGCGGCTCCTCAGCTGAGATGTTCTTTTTACCACAACGCCATCTCCTTTATTAAATACATTTGATTTTAACCTTTTGATCAGCGATGACCTCTGTCCGTCCGGCGTTTCTTCATTTTTAAACACAACAATTTGGTGATCCCGACGTGATGGAGAGCAATGGACGGACGGAGGAACAGCTGATCTGAACAAAGCCCAGCGATCGATTTTCTTCACTCACACGGCGCCATCGAAAAGGTAACCGGCAACTAGTTGTTTTAAAACCGAAATGCTGTATAGTTTATCATAGAACATTTAGGTGTGAGTGGACAAGATACGATGTTTTGAGGTAAACTACATTTTAGAGAAAAAATAATTTTTCTCTTAGCTTGAATGGCCGTTGTGATAAAAAGCACATTGTATATAGTGTTTGTTTGGACGTCTCTGTGTGTGTTACCGACAAAGCTCGGTTGTGTAGCGTTAACGTTAAGTGAATGGGCGACGTTATTTAACTGATCAGTCATAGAATGAATGGAAACCTAGTATAGGCCTCTAACCGGTTGGGGATAAACATATAGCAATTTATAGACTGTATACGTAATGCACTGTGTAGAACGCGCTAGCATAGTTAAGTCCGCAAGGCCTGATGGAACCAGGAGTGTTACCAGCAGTAATTGAGTGGAAGGGGTTCGCGTTGTAATGGCGGTTCTTCGTTGTCTCCGTAAGCTCTTTTAGACTCTGTTAGGCGGCACAATAAATTAAAATATGAACTAGACAATGAGGCTAGATAACTAAAAAAAATAAAAATAAATTTGGAACTTGTGAGGACAGAGCCACGCGCCGTAGTTGCCAAGAACTGACTAAAATTTTGCGGATAATTAAGTGCAGGGATAAATAGACCTAAAATAATAAGAGATAAGATAAGAAATAGGTCATCATATAACTCGCCTTGCAGGTGAGGACAGAGTCACGGACCAGCGCGCCAAGACCCTGAAGACTGGAAGTTACAATTTAAATTCGAAAAGGGTGAGGATAGTCCGAAAATAATAAATTACTGGATAAATTTTTACAATAAATATAGATTAGTTGAAAACGTTGCGAACTTGTATATAATTGTATGTTGCATGTTGCGAAAAGAATGAAGCCGGATTAGGGATTTGATTAGGGCCTGGTCTTGGGGAAGACGGAGCACATGTTTTTGGAACATTACAAGATGGCGGGCGGAGATAAATAGAGAAAACAGTTAAAAGATGTCTGAGAAAGAAATTCTCAGCTTGGTTTACAGAGGGGATAACAATGACTTGTTATCCACCACTACTGGGGGTGGAGAACATGTGCTTTGGAGATTTCCAAAATGGCAGCCGGCAACAGTTAAAAGAAGAAACACAGATGTAACAGTTTTTGTATTTCCCACCTCCACTCTGTATTTCCATTAAACAGTGTCTCCCCTTGTCCCCATTTTCCAAATGATCCTAACATTTTTTTTCTTCCTCCATTCTTAGGACCATGTGATTTTTGCTTGCATTACAAACGGTCTATGGACTTTTTCTAGGCTCTATGTGATTCTTTGTTTTAACGTTTATGTAATTGTTCTCTGCTTACATTAACACAATTTTCCCATTTATTGTTTAAACATTTTTACAAATTACTGAGTTTAAGAGAGACTCTAATCAGAGTCTGCAACACATCACACACAGACACACACAGCAGCAGCACACCTGAAGATGCACATTAACATGCACATTAGCACACACACCCATGGGTCTTGGGCAAGAGACAAAGGACAGGACGCTCTGGACAGTCTGGTAAGACAAAAGGGAGTCGTTCCGAGAGAGGTGCGACCCATAGGAACGTAGACACGGTCAACAGTCCAGTGGGTGAATATATGTAAATAGTTAGCACAGAAGGAGACGTTTAAATGAGTGGGAAATAATGTGATTTGAGCCAAATCTGTAGACCTTGTTGTAAATAATTTGTTATTTTCTCTTAAACTTAGGCTGCAAGTTGTTGAGTGTGGATATGAGATGTACAGTGCACGGTACATCTCATACAGCATCTTAATGACGGAAGCAAATTTTTAGATCATAGGGCAGTACAGAAACTTTGTTACAGACCATCATCCTGTAATGATTTTATCAACAAACCATACAAACATGTAACTACACATATGATATATTGATATCATTTTCATTAGGAATAAATGAATGTTCTAGGTCACTAACAAACCATGAGTTGAGTTTTGAGTTCACAGGTAGAGAACGCAAGTAAGCTGCCCTGACGACTGAGGATGCAAGAATGCAAGTCCAATTGTGATGGAAAGTCACAAAGACAATGGAAGAGCTCGCCAGCCAGCGTCGAACTTTGAGACAATACAAAGAAGTCTGAAGCTGACCTGATGCTGATTATGACACATTTATTTTGAGACATGTGTTAAAATAACACATGCCTCAACAGGAGGGATGTAGATATAGAAATATTTTTCCAAATTGAACGATGGGAAAACTTAACAAAAGAAGATAACCAACACACACACACACACACACACACACACACACACACCCCATTGTGCTTCTCTATTCAACAGCTGACCAGGGAATCCTGATCTTCCAACACATTACATTACATTACATTACATGTCATTTAGCTGACGCTTTTATCCAAAGCGACGTACAATAAGTGCATTCAACCATAGGGTACAAACTCAGGAGAACAAGAAACAAGAAAGTGCAATTTCCTCAAATAAGCCAATTTACAATTTGCTATAGATGAATGACGTTACAAGTACAATTTAAGTGCTACAATTTGTTAGTCTTTAGTTGAGGTAGAGTCTGAAGAGGTGTGTCTTTAGTTTGCGGCGGAAGATGTGAAGGCTCTCTGCGGTCCTGATTTCTTCAGAGAGCTCGTTCCACCATTTCGGCGCAAGGACAGCGAAGAGTCGAGATCTAGTCGAGTGTTTTGCTCTCAGTGAGGGAGGGACGAGTAGTTTTGCAGATGCAGAGCGGAGAGTGCGGGTTGGGATGTAGGGTTTGACCATGTCCTGGATGTAAGCTGGACCTGATCCATTCACAGCATGGTACGTGAGCACCAATGTTTTGAACTGGATGCGGGCGGCCACCGGTAGCCAGTGAAGAGAGCGGAGGAGTGGAGTAGTGTGGGAGAATTTCGGAAGGTTGAAGACCAGTCGAGCTGCTGCATTCTGAATGAGCTGCAGAGGTCGAATGGCTGTGGCAGGGAGACCTGCCAGGAGGGAGTTGCAGTAGTCCAGGCGGGAGATGACAAGAGCCTGAATCAGTAACAAGAGCCTGAATCAGGCTCGGATCCCCCGATCAGTCTGGTCACAGGACCTGCAAGATTCTCAGGATCAAGAAGAGAGTGGATCTCAATCACACGTCAATGAAGTCCACTACGCGTCGCCTGACCAAGCCTTTGATAACAAGAGGAAGTATACACTCATGCATAATCCCACAAACACTTTCGTTTTTGTACAAGTTATTACCACACAACTTCAAGTAATTAATTAAGAAAAGGGACAGAAACCCCTCATTTAAATCCAAGCTAAAATGATTGAGATATACAAGCAAATACACACGGTTGATATTATTATGAGAACAAGAGATCAAGTTTCTTGATTTAAAACATTTCCCTGATATAGAACTATACAGCAGATAGACATATTCACATTGAACATCTGGCAGGACGGTGAAAGAGATTCACCTTTCCGTTGAGTTGTACTTATTAAGATAACAGTATTGTCCCGATTAAACAAAACATAACTATAGACACAGTGAACAACAGACAGGAATGCATCACCAATAATTGATAAACTACATTAACCTAAAAACTACATCAGTAGAATGGAAGCTATGGGAATACCTGGGGAGGTGTCTAATGAGTTTCAAGTCACACTGTTGAGTTGAGTTGCAGACCGAGCCCCTCTCTGGCTGGGAGGTAGGTTTAGGTGAGTCTCTCAGGCTGGAGGCGGAGATTTTAATGCACCAGGTGGAGAGGATCTGGCGATCAGGGGGGTTGGAGTCACTCACTCACAGGACAGTGAAGAGCGAGCAGTGTGAGAAAGCGAGATTGAAGAGCTTGGGAAGAGGAGACTGCAGGAATAAAGCTTGCAAAGGCTGAAGAAGGAGCCGGTGAGCTTTTGAGTGGCTGACTACTTATGGCATGAAATGCAAAATCAAATGTCCATATATTTAATGTGTTTTAAAAAGTATTCAAGCTAAAAGTAATTGGATAAAACTTGATTTGTGTGTATTCAGCGGAGTTAAAATCTGGTGAAGTTTAAAGGTTAAAATCATCATTAAATAGTGTTTTAAAAATGTATTTAATTTAGTATTGGGATACTTTAAATTTGGGTTGTCTTTCTACTTATTTTGGGGTTAATTTCCAGTAGATTATAAATTAAGTATGTGATGTTGGGTATGTGAATTGATTATGGTTTCTTGGGTTATATTTCTTTGACCTTATATTCATGTTTGTATTTCAAGGTTTTTCACCTGGTTTGACTTGGACAATTTTAAAAATAAAAAGCAAGAAAGCAAAGAAGTCCGAATCTTGGTCATTGAGTGGAATCCAGTCTACACTTCTTAGCAGGCTGCCCTTTCAAGTGGGGGGCTGCAGTTTGACCCTCACAAAAGTGAGACACTTGACAGTGAAAAACCGCCACTGGTGCGAAGACTGGAGCGAAGTATCCTGAACTGCAACTGGCCAGGCCTGGAAGTCCAGAGGCCTAGTAACACTGAAGATCACCCCGCCCACACCGAATCCTGGTGAAAAGGAAGATGGCTGACTCAAAGTCACTGGAGCAGCTTAAAGCTAGTAGGACGTCTGCAAAGCGACAATTCTCCCGGCTGTCCAACAACATTGTCCGGATGCACGCCATAATGGCTGAAGAGGAGCTCAGAGACCATTTCAAAAGGCTCATAACTGAGGCCAACAAAGTCATGGAAGCAAATGACGATGTGGAGGCCCAGTACCTTGCAGAAGTGGAGCTGGACGCAGATCCTGATGAAGTTCCCGGGTTGAGCAAGCAGCAAAAGGCCGATATTGGGAAAACTGCAAGCGAGTGTGAGATGAAATTGGAAGAGCTGAAGGACCTCATTCGAAAGACACTCTGGGCTAATTTCGGGGAGGAGGAACTGATGATGGCGCTACAGGCTGCAGAGGAGAAAGTAAAGAGTGTGATTTCCTTTGAACCTGGTGGAAATAAAGAGGCCTTTGACTTCATGTTCGACTACATGGAAGGACTGGTTAAGAGGGCGAAGGAGCTGCACACAAAGTGGAAGGGTTGGGCCCCTCCTGCCGAGCAGAAAGACTTCCAGCTGCGTGTACGAGAGCTCGAGCAGATCGTTCCCAAGTTAATGTCCAAAAAGGCAGAGTTCATTAAAGCAAAAGCTAAAGAAGACGCCGAAAGAGTTGTGAGTGCAGCTTCTATCAGCTACCCGACATCAATATCAGCCATCAGACTGAAGCCAACCTCCCTCCCCATGTTCACTGGCATCAGGCGAGACTTTCATCGCTGGAGAGGAGACTGGGAGGCCCTTCAGAGGCAAGGAGAACCTACTGGGTCAAAAGAAGTAAAAAAGTTCCAGCTTCTTGACAGTTTGGATGACAAGATAATGAGAGATCTTCGATTGATGTCCTATAACACAGCAGATGACATTCTTCGGGTCCTGGAGAACCGGTTTGGAAACCAAACGGCGATTGCCATCGAAATAGTTGAGGAGCTACAGGATCTAGAAGACGCACCTCTACCCCTGCTGGAGCAGAGAGGGATGACACAGAAGAGGAGAGACCACCTGTCAACACTGAGTGGCGCCAAAAGGAACCGTGAGCAGTGACCAAACAACCGTCATCTCGCTCAGAGGAAGGACTTCCTCAGCCCAGAGTCTGCTTGACCACCATGCAGGACTAGGAGGAAGCATCAGAACCAGCACCGCAGAGCCGGACCAGAAGCAAGACAAGCATCATTCTAGGAGACCAGAAGCAAGACTAGGACCGATTCAGAAAGGGTCCAAGCAACCTTCCGGTCTCCCTTTTGAGGGACAACACAGTTCCAAGACCACCTCACACTAATGGGGGACAACGACAGCCCAGCACAGGCATAACCTCAGACCCACGGGTCACATCAGAGCCATCGATTTCCAGTACAGACACTTCCAAGTTTCCAAGCCCCTCTACAAACACTGCCCCATGGACAACAACAACCATTTAGCATAAGAGATCTTGAGAATGATCGAGAAAACACCCGCACACACAACTGGAGGTGAACCACTGCTGAAAGCTCTCACTGAAGAACCAGCAGAGAACAGTGACATTGACAACCGCTTCTCAGGTTTATTGGACTCATGATTTAGTAAATACAAACAATTGTTTATTTCTGTGATAACAGTCTCCATTATGGCCAGCATTCTATTCCTAGGTGGATGCTGTTGCATCCTCTACATTAGGACTCTTATTATTAGAGTCATAACCACCGCACCCATTAAAGAAGACCAGCCTCATGATGCTATTAGGTTTTATTAAATGAATGTGTCCTGTATCAATTTATACTGTACACATGACATCCGCGATGAAATGTTAAATCCTGGGAGAAGATCTTTCAATCTCTCCGACAGATTTCTTCCTCGTTTTATTCCCAAAAAGGGTTTTCGAGTTTTTGTTCAGTGCCAGGTACAAGTTAACAAGGTGTGTCCAGATGCACATCTTATGATTAGAATGTGTTGGATCAAGCGTGTCATATTGGATCGAACGTTATGCTAAACAAATAGAGACGACACATCTGACAAAACTGAGGAATTTGATGAACCGATCCCTCTGATTGGTTTTTACACCCAAATTGGTGTAAAGGGATGGATTGTAGGATATTAGAAAAAAAATACGACCCGGTTCATAAAATTAATAAAAATGCATATAGTGTACACCAGAATACAGCCATGATTCTGAAACTGTGTAATCAATAAAGTAATGACAATATTGTAAAACCACTGTAAATCTGCAACTGTAATAGAATAATACCAATGTACAGTTATGATTGTATTTGATGTAATGTAATCAACTGGAATGCATGCATGTAATACTTGAACAACAACTGATATTGACTAAGGATCATTCGAAATCCGAGTTACATTGAACTCACCAGAAGACCACTCCAAGAGGTGTGGACACAACTTTCACACCTTTAAGCACTCATTTAAACGTTAAATGAGTATCTTCATGACCGTGGGTTTGTCCTAAATGTTTTATTGAGAGTCTGGCACAACACAGCGACTTGCAAGCAGCGTATTAAATAAAGTGATGTGTGTCTTAATGCAGCTTTGCAAATAACACAAAGGGATTCTGTATTTGCTCATGAAGCCTGAAAATACTGGTTATTTGGCCAATTTTTTGATAACCGACCGCTGCCAGTTCAGTGTTTCCCATCATTATAAACAGGGGTGCGGGGTGCCCCCCTGCCCCCCCCTCCTCATGACGTAGTACACCTGGGGGAGACACTGCAGTCTATCGAATCAATGCGAACAACGTGTGTGTCCGTCCTCTGACTTGTGTCACTGGAAAATGGGTTGTGGTTTTATCTGTTTAAGTCAGATACACGTGTTGTTTTGTTGTGTCTCTGAATGTCGCCATGTTTCCACCATCCCAACGGCAGGTCACGTGATCTGCAGGCACCTTCTGATCACATTGTAACGGACTGACGTGTTGTGTAAGCGAGGTTACGCATAGAGTTTGTCCTTAATGGAATTTCTTACATTACTTTTACTTTTATACTTTAAGTAGTTTTGAAACCAGTACTTTTTATACTTTTACTTAAGTAAAAAGCTTTGGTAAGAGTTGGTACTTCAACTTCTACAGGAGTCTTTTTAAACCCTAGTATCTGTACTTCTACTTGAGTAATAAATGTGAATACTTTTGACACCTCTGAATAATTCACACATCAAAGCAATGGTGTCATTTAATTTATTGTCCACTTGATGGCGCAGTAGAGCAAATGAAACACCATGAAGCTTCGGCCCATGTATGACACAATTGGATGGAAAGCTTCAATGCTTCATAAAGCTTCATCTCGCCATCACTACTTCAACTCCCAACCTGGACTCGCCACCTGGTTTGTCTCCTACCTGGTTTGGGCCTCCCTGGGGCACTGGGTCTGGGGCACAAACCAGAAGGGTCACCAATGGCCAAATGATTATTTCCAAAACGCGGATAAAACTACATACCAGCTCAATGGGTTGTCCAACCGGACTCCCGACACGGAAAGGCACAGCATGCTCCTGTAATCTTCTTTTTGTTGTTTTACAGCGGTTGGCATCCATCCTATTGGTGCATTACCACCACCTTCTGCTCCGGAATATGGACCAGACTAAAGGCCGGCGCATGCTTCTGCGTTTGCGTCGACGCACTCGTTTCAATTCATGAGTCTGCGTCGCCACAACAACAGGCGGAGTGACGTGTTTTGTTGAAGACGACCTAGAGAGTCACGTCTATTTATTTATTTGTTTATTTATTTATCACAGACTTTGCCCCGTGCATCGCCACTGCTGCTTTTCATCACGGACACGTTTGTCCCGTATTTTCTTCCACAACTTTGTGCACCTCTCGACCGGCAAACCGGCGTTTGCGGCGATCTCCCTCCATGAATCCAACCCGCTTCTACAACCCGCCAATGACGGCTTGTATAAGCGGTCATATTTACGCATTTCTTTCGACAAAAGTTCTTAAATCTGATCCGTTCTCTCGTAAACATCCTTTGTTTTAATAATGGCGGTATCGGGCTATGAATGCAGAAATGAATCTTGAAACGGGTTAGTGTTCTGAGAATTCGTTACATTACATGCCATTTAGCTGATGGTTTTATTCAAAGCAACTTACATTGCATTTTAACCCATGGTTTTACATTTTTAACCCTTCCCACACAGTGGGAATAATATGAAGCCGTGAGGACTGCCCAGGGAGCAGTTAGGGATCAGGGATACTTCAACATGGGTTTGAAGCGTCAACCTTGTGGTTCCCGACGAAACTGTTATGTTTGTGCACGACACCAGACAGAGTTCAGCCAAAAACACAGCGTAGTTTATTCTTTCACAAGAATTAAAGAGCGTTAGGTTCCGAGGAACAAACAAAAACTGCCTCCTTAATTGGCAGGGGAAAACAAAAGAAACAACTCAAAATCCCTTAGTCCAGCGATTCCGAAAGTGTGGGCCGAAGGTACTGCAGGTGGGCCGCGAGAGGTCATTTACAATAAATAAATAAAGTTTTTTAATTTTCAATTTTTAAAAGTTTGAAATGAATATAAAAATATTTATGATGCGGCACATTAGTTATGTGAAACATTACTTGATGAAGCACAAACAATTTAAACGGACAGATTAATAAAACAATAAGGCTCTCGCTCGAAACGGCTGCTCTTGTCCGCCTGCCGTTGTTCATCAAATGGGGCGCCCTCTTGTAGTATTAAAGTCAATATACCGCATTTTCCGCACTCCAAGGCGCACTTAAAAGGCTTTAATTTTCTAAAAAAACGACAGTGCCTTATAATCCGGAGCGCCTTGTTGGATCAATTGGTTAATCGGTTGGTCCATACTGGTTGTAAACGGCGCTCAAGGCGCTCTGCCAAACATGCCAAAGCTCGGTCTACGACGGCGAGATGCTGAGCGGCGCTCAAGCGCGTGAGATACGGAGCTTGTTTCAGGGCGCGTCGGAGAAACAAAGCTGTCGTTCTCGCCGAGCACTTCATGAGATTAAAGAGCGAGAGACAGTGCCCTTTTCTCTACAGTAGCTGAACCATCTGAACGGGGAAAATACGTTTTTCTAAAAGCAGCCGAAGATTTAAGGCGTGGATGGCGAGGGGGGCGGCGAGAGCGGACGCACCTCGCAGCATCGATCGGACCCTGAAAGCACCGTCTCCACCTTACTGCCAAAAAGAACAACAGCGAGCGCGTAGAAAACTCCTTCGAGCGCGAGCAGAGATTCTCCTCGCGAGCAACGAAGTTCACTTTTCGCAAGCGAGCAAATACCTCGCGGAGACGAACTTTTGCTCGCGCGAGACGGACTTTTGCTCGCGGATGTTTGATTTTGGTTAAATTCTTAAGGTCATTTAATCATTATGTTTTGATCAGAGTTGTGATTAAAGGTTTGGGTGGGCCGCGAAAGATATTCAGATTTCAAATTGGGCCGCAGCATTGTCGAGTTTGGGAACCGCTGCCTTAGTCCACGGGCACTCACAGTTCAAGGAAAAAAAGGAAAACTCACTCTCAATAATCCGAAGGGAAAAGTCTCGTAGGTATCCACAGGGAAGTCTCCAAACAACGACCGACATCTCCGGAAACAGGGCACGAACTCGCGACGAGCCATTGGGAGTCCTCCAACTTAACTCTACACAGAACGAGCCAACGCGCTGCAGCTGCGCAATGAGCAGAGTGGCTTCAGGTGTGATCCGGTGCACGCCCGGCTCGTCCCCGCCGCAAGGCGCGTAACTCTCTGGCTGGCCGAGCCGTAACAGAAACCTTTCTACTCCATGCGCCACCATCGCCCTGCAATTCAAGCTGATGTGGAGTTTTTAATAGGTACCAACGCCGCCAAAATGCTTGAGCCTTGGAGAGAAACCAACAGCCATGGAAATGGACCAAATGCCATTAACACCCTATTGAAGAGGGTTATTAATGCCCCCCTTCAAAGATACAGTGATGAAATTTGTGGGAGTGGCTACCCCGCTGCTAGTGTTAACAGGATTTCCATAAAAACTCATCTGGAGGAGTTGCTAGAAATCGTACACCCATGATTTTGCCAACTGCTAATAGATTTTCCATTACCTACACTATAAGCATGTACAAAATATAATTCAATGACGCTGCAAAAATCTTAGCTTAGATTTGAACTTTGCATTAATAGATACTGTGTAGTAAAAGTATACTATTATCAGAAAATGTCTACAGCTATCTGAATATGTCCTTATATTGCCTGCTGTAACATACGTCACTGTTAAAATCAATTACTGTGCGGTCCCTTGAGAAATCGTTGTATTCAAACAGTGTCCTATTTCATCCTCTGCAGTTGGTCAAAAAGCATAAATAAAATCTTATTTGGGCCACTATATTAAATAATGTGTTAATACACAACAATCATGAACTTGGCATTACTTTAGCACATCATGTGTATATATAGTCATAAAATGTGGCTCATAGTAAGGCTGCCTTCAGTTCATAATGCTCACTAAGCTCTGATCAGCACAGACTGTTCTTCAACAGTTACTAACACAGCTTTCTGACCTTAACTTGCAAGCTACAGTTACAAAAACATATTTACTGTCTTACCCCACCAACCGGCTCAGCTGCTGGCCGCTGTGAGTCAAAATTGAGCCCGATCAGCTCTATTCGATAACTGAAAGACATTTTTTAACGTTAGCTCTCAGCAATTGGAAATAACATTAGACTGTTGACTAGGAAGCACAAAGTAGTGGCTTTTCAATCGTGTGCAGTTAACATTAACATAACATTGCATTAAGTTAAGTTTATGGCGCATGTAGCAAGGGCATCGTTTTTTTAATTGGTAAAAAAGTTTTCAAAAGAATAGTTGATAAAGCCAAAGCCTGCTGAACCATCACTGTGTCTGCCATCTTCTCTGACACATAGTTGAAAATGGTCTTATCAATGAACGTTTTTCCTGACACCTCAAAGTCGATGCCTTCGACCCTGCACCCTAACAACATTGTGACACAGCTTGTAAAGCCCTCTGAGGCAAATTTGGGATATACAAAATAAAATAAATTTAATTTAATTGAAAGAGGAAGAGACCTTGTAAAGAAAGCAGCTCCACAAGGAACATCTGAGCAAGGTCAAATTCTCATTTAACAGCATCTTTGTGACTGCTTTGCGTCCTTAAGTTTTAATGGTTTTATATGAAGCATTTTGAATTGGCTTGTTGTTGAAATGGATTCAGTAAACAGCTTGGCTTGCCTTGATACCAAATTAACTAGAGGAATATACAGTGCATCCGGAAAGTATTCACAGCGCTTCACTTTTTCCACATTTTTTTATGTTACAGCCTTATTCCAAAATGGATTACATTCATTATTTTCTTCAACATTCTACAACCCATAATGACAAAGTGAAAACAGTTTTTTTGCAAATTTTTGCAAATCTGTTAAAAATAAAGAACGAAAACATAACATGTACATAAGTATTCACAGCCTTTGCCATGACACTCACAATTTAGCTTGGGTGCATCCTGTTTCCATTGATCATCCTTGAGATGTTTCTACAACTTGATTGGAGTCCACCTGTGCTAAATTCAGTTGATTGGACATGATTGAGAAAGGCACACACCTGTCTATATAAGGTATCACAGTTGACAGTGCATATCAGAGCATAAACCAAGCCTTGAAATCCAAGGAATTACCTGTAGACCTCCGAGACAGAATTGTATTGAGGCACAGATCTGGCGAAGGGTACAGAAAGATTTCTGCAGCATTGAAAGTCCTTCCTGGAGAACCTTCCAGAAGGACAACCATCTCTGCAGCACTCCACAAATCAGGCCTGTTTGGTAGAGTGGCCAGACGGAAGCCACTCCTCAGTAAGAAGCACATAACAAACCGCCTGGAGTTTGCAAAAAGCCCCTGAAGGACTTTCAGACCATGAGAAACAAAATTCTCTGGTCTCTTTGGCCTGAATGCCAAGCGTCATGTCTGGAGGAAACCAGGCACTGCTCATCACCTGGCCAATACCATCCCTACAGTGAAGCATGGTGGTGGCAGCATCATGCTGTGGGGATGTTTTTCAGCAGGAGGAAAATGCCAAGCGTCATGTCTGGAGGAAACCAGGCACTGCTCATCACCTGGCCAATACCATCCCTACAGTGAAGCATGGTGGTGGCAGCATCATGCTGTGGGGATGTTTTTCAGCAGGAGGAACTGGGAGACTAGTCAGGATTGAAGGAAAGATGAATGCAGCAGTGTACAGAGACATCCTTGATGAAAACATGCTCCAAAGCGCTCTGGACCTCAGACTGGGGCGACAGTTCATCTTCCAACAGGACAACTACCCGAAGCACACAGCCAAAATAACAAAGGAGTGGCTTCGGGACAACTCTGTGAATGTCCTTGAGTGGCCCAGGCAGAGCCCTGACTTGAACCCGATTGAACATCTCTGGAGAGATCTGAAAATGGCTGTGCACCGACGCTCCCCATCCAACCTAATGGAACTTGAGAGGTTCTGCAAAGAAGAATGGGAGAAACTGCCCAGAAACAGGTGTGCCACGCTTGTGGAATCATACCCAAGAAGACTTGAGGCTGTAATTGCTGCCAAAGGTGCTTCAACAAAGTATTGAGCAAAGGCTGTGAATACTTATGTACATGTTATGCTTTCATTCTCTATGTTTTAACAGATTTTCAAACATTTGCAAAAAACAGTTTTTACTTTGTGATTATGGGTTGTTGTGTGTAGAATGTTGAGGAAAATAATGAATTTAATCCATTTTGGAATAAGGCTGTAACATAACAAAATGTGGAAAAAGTTAAGCGCTCTGAATACTTTCCGGATGCACTGTATATAAGAAATAGTCTTTAGGAAAAGTGATTTATTTTCTTTCTTATATACCAATGGGTTGCCGGATAATATTTGTGTTGCTGTTTTTCAATGTCGAGTCTGTTGTTGGACATGATGGACCAGCTGAGTATTGCAAAGCAACCAAGCACCCATACCTTTCAGACATACGAGTGCCAGCAAGTAACAATGTCCAGTTGTAAATGTAATTTATTGACAAGATTATCCACCGTTATTTTCCCCTGCATCCGTCTCTTCATTTTACAACATCGATATCATGGGGTGTTACACCAACACCAACAGCATACAATGATAACTCTTAAACAAACACACATACATACAGCATCTATACCTGATATAACTACACCGATGAGTGATGTTGTTAGAATCAAAATAGTGGAATACAAAGAAGGGACACTTTCTGATGGAACAGAACAACTTCCTTTGGTGCTTCTCGGATGGCTGGCATGTGGTGACATGAGGATCCTGACATAGCTTGTGTTTCTTCCACGTTTACATTCATTTTCATTCACTTATGTTTTGTGTCATTTGTTATAATAAAATTCTTATCTGTTTAGATTTTAGCCAATTTCTGTTGCATTGGTGAAGTATTCTATCCCAGTCAAACATGAGAGATTCAGTTTGGCTGATTTGAGGTCAGGACCCTGACATAGCTTGTGTTTCTTCCACGTTTACATTCATTTTCATTCACTTCAGTTTTGTGTCATTTGTTATAATAAAATTCTTATCTGTTTAGATTTTAGCCAATTTCTGTTGAATTGGTGAAGTATTCTATCCCAGTCACACATGAGAGATTCAGTTTGGCTGATTTGAGGTGGGGCAGTATGAGGTTCTTTTTTATTCTCTGTGCGTCTCCTACTGAAGACAGTGGTCGGCCAGTCCACAGTTTGAAGAAGCAGAGAGGAGTACTAGCACTGGAGCAAAGTAGTGTACTGGAGATACTCTAGCCAATCCACAAGAGAACTGTAGTGGCTAAAGTTCCCTTCTTACGTTCGGCAGTTGCTTCTTCAGTTCTTCATTCATTTAACCACTCCAAAACGGAAAGAACGAGTCTACGCGTGTTTAATGTGTTGAACAATGGTAGAAAACAGTGTGTTCGCTCCGTTCGCTTTACTGAAAGTTCTGCACAGTGAACAATTACACAACGTTTTCTCGCTTCGTCAAAGCACGGGTGCCTTACGTCATAAGTCAGTGCGCTCACTCGAGTCACTCCTATGTATCAAGCCAAGCATGTACACTAAACATGTATTAACTAACATGCAAATTATGGGTATAATTATGTAATCATAGCGTAATTATACTTATGATATATGAAATCATCATTAAACATGAATCAAAATAATATCAATCTAAATCTAAATTACAACATGGAAAATGGCACTAACAAGAACATATTTAAGTTGCACTTTCCCTTTTGCTTAGAGTGGACTGACCAATGGCAAAATAAAGCAGTGGAGATACCCTAAACATGGCAAACATGTATACGGATATAGATTTTTCTAAGTGTGCCTTTCTTTTCTGAGGCTATTTTGACAGATGTATAGTGCTTTACTGTTGTTTCTCCAAACTGTACACTGACTCTGGAATATGACCTCATACAACCACACTTCCAAAAACCGGTATGGCAGGTAAAGATTTAAAAAAAGCAAAAGTCTGTCATATGTAAACGTTTTATTTTAAACTGATTTTGCAGGCAAATACCAATACTTTTAGACAGAAGCTGCATGCCTTGTATATTTGTAAATGTATTAGTTTTATTAATTATTTTTTATCCAGGCAAGGCTACAAACGTAGCAAGATTATGAGAGAGAAGGAACTATACAAAAATATCTCAGCTACTATTAATACTACTAACGGAATTAAAATACATTTGTGTAAAACCTCACCAAAATGTTTCATTTTATTATCTTGGATTAATGTCCTCCGAGTGAAAATGTATGATTGACCAGTTCTCCAGTAAATATGTAATCAATTGACTTAGAGACCAACCAGCCCCTTTTTGCAGTAAAACGTTGGTTAGCCTAATAATATCGTCAGTAACATGGTTTAACATTCCATGCCAGTCATCTTAGGTAGCGTATCCAGCTACAAGACTACTCATCTGGATGAGATGGACAGTATGTATCAAAACTGCACTTAGGGGTTAGGTGTCTTGCTCAGGGACACTTCGACGTGTTTGGCAGCCGGGACTCGAACCACCAATCTTGTGGTTCCAAGCGCACCCTCTCTACCCCCTGCGCCCCAACGTCCTCAATATCATCATTGTATGCATTTTTTTGCATTTTATTTGGTCTCTCTCTTAAGCTGCTGAATGGTCCACTATGTTCACCAGATAATTGCCAATCTATAGTGTAAGGTGGGTCAATCAGAACCAATTAGCTGAAAATGGCTGCCTGCTGCTCTCAGAAGAGATGTTGTTCGGAGTATAGTTTTCTTGCTGGAAAAGCCAAAAAAGCCTCTGTTGCATAAACCATCTCTAGTTCCTCACTATGAGAATCTCCTTTTACACTGCACATTGCCAAAAAACTAGACAGAACTGCATGGAAATAAAGTCTCGTTGCTTAGATAACCCAGTCAGAGAGCAAGTTCATTATTTCCTCTTTATATATTCAAGTATGAATGTAAAAATGTCTAATGAGCAATACATGTTTCCATGCTGACTTGAGCACAATGTGGTCTTAGATTTAAGCAGGCTATACAGAAGAGCTGTGAGCTGAAGGCTATGTGGACAGACATGGACACAACTGCACAGGGGTCCACTTTCTCACCAGGCAGTTCTTTTGCACATTTACTAAATTGCACAGCGTCGTTTGGGCCTTGTTTGTCACGGTTTGGGTTCATGTCCTGTTTTATTTTCTAGTTTCTTGCCTCTTGTCTCCCTGTAACGTCACTTCCTGCCTTGTCCTGTCATCTCCCTGTGATTGTCTGTCATGTCATGATTGTTTCCACCTGTGTCCAATCACCTGCCCCTTCCCAGTGTATTTAAGTCATGTGTGTCTCTTTTCACTTGTTGCGTCATTGTTCATTGTTGAATGTCTGGAAGTCCATGCCAGAGTGTTCCTTGTTCTTGTCTGCGTTTTTGCCCCTTGGCCTTTTGCTTTTGGAAATTTTGCCTATTAAAGTATTTTTGTTTTTTGAACCTTGCGTTTGAGTCCTGCCTTCCCCGCCTTTGTGACATTGTTATTACAGAGTGAAAGGACATTGAATCACTCAACCAGAGTAACCATGAAGGGTTAGGTGAAAGCGTAGTTGAAGGAAAAGGAACATTAAGCAGCCAGCAGAGAAATTACACACCATAACATCTTGTTGGTCAAGGTTCTGTATTTGGACCGATTTTATTTACCCTCTATATGCTTCCTTTGGGCGATCTTATCAGGAAAAACCGCATAAACTTCCATTGTTATGCAGACGATACTCAACTGTATCTGTCGATCAAGCCAGAAGAGACGGACCAGCTAGTTAGACTTCAAGAATGTCTTGGAGACATCAAAACTTGGATGACCGGCAACTTCCTGATGCTAAACTCAGAAAAAACGGAAGTTATCCTGATAGGCCCAGAGCGCCTTCGAAGCCAGCTGTCACGTGATACAGTTTTTATGGATGGAATTGCTCTGGTACCCAGCAGCACCGTCAGGAATCTGGGAGTTCTCTTCGACCAGGATATGACCTTCAACTCGCATATAAAGAAGACTTCAAGGACTGCCTATTTTCATCTACGTAACATATAAAAAAAAGTGATGCAGAAAAATGAGTTCATGCGTTTGTCACTTCCAGACTGGACTACTGTAATTCTTTGTTATCAGGCTGCTTTTAAGCCTCTCCAGTTGATTCAGAATGCTGCAGCACGTGTATTAACAAGAACTAAGAAAAGGGATCATATCACTCCTGTATTAACTTCTCTGCACTGGCTCCCTGTATTTGAATTTAGTTAGGGCGCATGTCGCATTTGATCACAGTGTGTGGAACGTGTCATCTTATCCAGTCCATCCATAGAAACATTTGTACTGTGACATGGCCAAGGTAAGGACAAGTTTGTTGTATCACTGACAAACAAGTAATCAAATTCGTTGTGTAACACCCGGCTGATATTAACATGGTGAGTATTCAATGCATAATTAGATGGGGAGAGGAGCTACTCAATAAAGATGTCTTCAGTGGGACAGGAGAAGCCAATGTTCTCCTTGTAATACTGCTGGAATGCCCTCCTGTGGAATACCAGAGAAGAGAATACCGAGATAATAGACGATAACACACAGCTTTTGCGTTGTATATTCTCAAACAAACTGGATACAGAGCAAGATTTTTTCCAACTTCTGGCCTGACTGACATTATAGATATTATGAAAATGAATGCCATATGAATATAACTACTATTTTCATTGAAATGATGTAGATCCTTCACTTAAAGTCACAACAAGGAACTATCATTTTGTGCTGATTCAGCAGGTCCCAATGGAAGGACGTGGTAGTGTTTATGTGCACCAGATTTAATTTAGAACCCTGGAGGCGTGGACCTCCAGCAGCATGGTGTGGGACACTTTGCTCCAATCACTCATATAGTGGCAGGTGAAGTAGTCCCAAACACAGCACTGTCAACCACGTGGCCACTGTTCAACACTGAGTTCAAGATTTATGGTTGTGATTGTTGCCTCAACCTGTGCTTCAGCAGAGTGATGTTGTGGTTTGTTTCCAATGGGAACCAACTGTTGCATAGGTCATTAAAAGTTCCTCACAGTAACTTTATGTAAAAGACACAATAGCTTGCCTGCTATTAAGCAGATTGCAATTTTGCTTTTAAATGAATATTATTATTCAACGTTAGTAATAAACTAGGGGAGTACACAAGGTGTGGTTTTCCCCTGTGTAATGGAGTAGAAGCATAAAGTAGCATAAACTGGTGATACTCAGATGAGGGTAATACTCATACTATTGATTGATTGCAATACTACTTCAGAATACTCAAAAAGTAAAAGTCAGAAATGATGTATACAACAGAGTAGAAATGGTTAGAGCACACAATACAATAGGTCTTACCCCAAAGACGCGGCCAAAGGATGTGATGTTGTCTCTGACATCATCACATGACAGGCAAAACGCTGTTGGTCAGGGTGCTTGGTGATGATACCAAAATACCTGCAGTGGAATGATCAGCATTGCTCAGGAAAGGTAAAGATAATTTTGAGTTAAACTTGCTAATGGAATGTAGAAATCGATGAAGTAATCCGACTCACTTGTTGTGTTGTGGATGACAGCCACAGAATGAGATGTTCTTCAACTGGAAGAAATGGAAACACTGGTCCCCCTGATAGACGGACACGCAGAGCGAGACATAGATGTTTTAAGTTTTAAATGTTCTATCTGGGATTTTTATCCAAATTGTCTTAAATAAATACATGAGCTTAGACATGTAGTTCACTTACCCTATGTGCAGAGTGACATTGGTCTTGGACACTGATCTTCATACCCTTTACACTAACCTCCAGCACACAAGCTAAAGGAGTCTGACTTGCTAACCGCCTGTTAGACGCCACCTTAAACACAAATAGTAAATCAGTTAATAAACATACATTGTTTATCAGTGGCACAGTGTGATTTCAATAAATATACTTGAGATGGGTCAGTGTTGTTAGGCCAGTCTTTGGGTCATTATCATCTGACACCGATGTTTATGTTTGTGACGGCCACGCGGGTAAGGTGCAGGCAACAGATTGACTCACTTACAAGAAGGGCTGTGCACAAAGTGAAATTATAATGTAAGACATTAGGGGAAAGGAAAAAACGTGTGTCTTTACAAACTAAGCTGGAGACTTTAAGTGTCCTGTAATGTTATTAATAAGGATTTGAACCCTGCAACAGGCACAGCGTTCAGCATTGATAACACACTGAATTTGAGTCACTTATAGGCTCAGTGGATAGTTTGGGTTCTTTTTCTAACTTTGTTACGTTCGCCGTTTCACTATGGGAATTGCTTCGGTGTGACCAACTGACGACGCTACAATGATACCACACCTGTCAGTGACAGACAGGTTGAACTGTGTTGGGGACCCGCCCCCTCATGTTACCACAGTCGACCACCCCTCGCAAATCATTCTCGTTTTCTTCCCGTGAAGAACCTATTGCACCCTCAGCTTATAGCTTGGATTTGCTGCTTAACAGTTTACAGACGACCCATTAAGGACACGTCGCCGAACGCAGTTCCTGGCTCTAGTCTGGATTTGCTGGGTAAGTACTTCATAGGAAGTATATTGAGTTATAACACAGTAATAATGCAGTGTCTGTGTCAAGGCGAGCTGTTCTCCCGACTGCCCGGTATTTGGTTACCGGTGTCGTCGGTGATTGTGTCTATTTATTATCTCTGGCTAACGCGTTGCGGTGAGCCTAACAGGTCTCGGGTAGCATTAGTTTGCTAATCGAGACAAATACCGCTAAGCTTGACTAATTGTTCATATATTTCCCTCTCCGTTGCCATGTCGGCCGCTACCCCTGCCAATAGGTCAGTACCAAAGGCTAAAGAGGCTGCAAACCCGCCCATGCGAGCGTCCATCTCGGGCAGAGACCCTTATCCAGACTAAGGACTCATCTCTTTTCTCGTCTTGCTGGACCTCAGTGCCACATTCGACACCATAGATCATTGTGTCCTGTTGTAGAGACTAGAACATTCGATTGGTATTGGAGGAACTGCACTCAGCTGGTTTAAATCCTATTTATTGGATTGATCCCAGTTTGTGCTTGTAAACGGTGAATCCTCGAAGACCAGCAATGTTGGTCATGGAGTCCCACAAGGCTCTGTGCTTGGACGGATTTTATTTACCCTCTATATGATTCCTTTGGGCGATCTTATCAGGAAACACGGCATAAACTTCCATTGATATGCAAACGATACTCAACTTTGCACTGGCTCCCTGTTACATTACATTACATGTCATTTAGCTGACGCTTTTATCCAAAGCGACTTACAATAAGTGCATTCAGCCATAGGGTACAAACTCAGAAGAAAAAGAAAGTGTAATTTCCTCAAATAAGCCAATTTACTATAGATGAGTGGCCTTATAAGTACAATTAAAGTGCTGCAATTTGTTAGTCTTTTAGTCGAGGTAGAGTCTGAAGAGGTGTGTTTGTTAAATCAAGAATAGAATTTAAGGTACTTCTCCTCACCTACAAGGCACTTGCTGGTGAGGCACCGTCTTATCTTAAAAAGCTTGAAACACCGTATTGCCCTACAAGGCAGCAGCCCTGGGGTACTTGTTGTTCCTAGGGTTTTAAAAAGTAGGATGGGAGCCAGAGCCTTCAGTTATCAAGCTCCTCTTTTGTGGAACCAGGTTCCACTTTCAATCCAGGTGGCAGATTCGGTCAGCTCTTTTAAGATGAAGCTTAAAACTTTCCTCTTTGATATTGCTCATAGCGCTGGCTCAGGTTAGCCCAGACCAGCCCTTAGTTAAGCTGCTATAGGCTTAGACTCCCGGGGGATACACCAAGCTCCTCTCTCACGCTCTCTTTCTACAATAATCCACGTTTTATTAATGCACATGACTAATTCAGCTTCTTTTTTGTTTTTTTGTGCTTTCTCCCCAAGCAGGTCTCCGTAGATAGTAGTTCCTTCTGGACCCTGGTCCTGACACCTGCTGCTACCATCATCATCCTTATAATTGTTGGAATGCATTAAGCATTCCAAGTATTGTTCTTCGAATCTTTATTGTTGGAATGCATCAAGCATTCCAAGTATTGTTCTTCGAATCTTTGTTGTTGGAATGCATGAAGCATTCCAAGTATTGTTCTTCTATTCTTTATTGTTGGAATGCATTAAGCATTCCAAGTATTGTTCTTCGAATCTTTATTCAACTTATTGTTGGAATGCATTAAGCATTCCAAGTATTGTTCTTCGAATCTTTATTTCAACTTATTATTGTTGGAATGCAGAAGCAAACTTCTGTTTTGTTTTGCAATATTTCACATTTATTTCAGCTGTTTTCATTTCTGCTTTTTCAGCAAATCTATTGAGATTCCTTTCAGCTTCTCCCATTTCTGTATTTTCAGCAATTTCAAATTAATTTCACCTTTTCTAATATCTGTAATTTCAGCAAATGTATTCAAATTCCATTCAACTTTCTGTATTTTCAGCTATTTTAAAAAGTTAATTTCAGCTTTCAGCTTTTTGCATTCCAACGTATTTTCAGCAGGAAATGCATTTTCTAGTTATTATTCTTCTATTTCTTCCGTGGCACCTTTCAACTCCTTCACACTTTCAGCTATTAAAATCCTTCAAATATTAAAATGTTCAGCTTCTTTCCGGCTTCCAGGCTTTGATATCTACTCAACTGCTTGTTGATATCTATTCTACTTTTTTCATAATCACTGATTATGTTTCAGTAGTTCTTCGCTCCGTTTCTGACTTTTACAATGAGTGTGTATTGCGTCTGCTAGAGTGAGACACGGAGATCTTAGAGTGTGAGGCAGTGTCAGAATCTGGTTTAAAAAATATGGAACTTACAGACAGACAAAGTATACCCTCTAGAGGCTTCATTTCTTCAGATTAACGAGGGCATGGTTGTGCTGATTGGATTAATGTGTTCATGGAATCCCAGAGTTCTTTAGTTTTGGCTTAAGGAGTGTTATAGTGACACAACCTCTGCCAAAAGCCCCATAGGCTCCAATACAAATCTGCCGACATATTTCTCAAAAATCCAGAAGGTACACGTTTTGTCAACTGCGATAGGAGCCGTATTTATTACCGGACAGACATAAAAACGCATCCATGCGTTCGGTAGAGTCTTGGGTCACGTAAAAACGTCGTATTTTTTGGATAGCTGTTATAGTTTTGCGCTGGTGGTCATTTGTTTGAGGTGTGGATTCTGTATAACTCGCTGTCCTGTCTCTGCCCTTTGCAGCAGCTCGTTAATGAGCCCAGGTGCGCCGTTGCCGTGGTTACTCGCACACACACACGCTGCAGTATCTTTGTCTGTGACTCACAGCTGCTCCTATTACCTGATTAGTGGAGTCACATGACACAGCTATGCTTTCTGTCAACAGACCAATATGATAAAGACGCTCGCCCCCCCCTCCACCATGACCTCTTCTCACTGTTAATCACTCACTCAGTCAGTCTATCTGTCTATTTCTCCTCCTCTCTCTCCCTCTATCTCTTCCTCACCACCCCTCCCTTCCTCACCCTTTCACCCTCCCTCTCTCTTTCTACACCCCCCCACCCCACCCAATCCAATAATTTCAAAATAAAAGCCCCATGGAGGGAATTTTTACTGTAATGTTTGTGATTGGGCCTATTAATCAAAAACTTCTTAGTTTGAATAACAAACATTCTGTCTCCCAACCCCCCTCACCCAATTCCATCATATCAAGATAAAAGCCTCAATGATTATCTGTACCGTAACCATGAAGCTCAGAATGAAGCGGTTTCATTGAAATATGTATTGCTCTTTCAAAAACTACTACAACCACTACCAATATTACTAGTACTTCAAGTAGTACTACTACAACTGATACTTCTACCATACTACTAGTATGTCTACTGCTATCAATACTACAACTATTACTAATGTTATTGCAAATACTACTATGGCTAGTGTTAGTATTACAGCTGTTTCTACTGCTATTGATACTAAACCTAATATTACTTTTTCTACTGCTAGTACTACGAATACCACAATTGAAACTGTAACTACTACTAATATTACTACAAACAATTTAAAACCTCTTTTTATTCATCTTAGGTTTTGTTATTTCGGTATTTTTTTAATTCATTTAAGCTCCTGCAACTTCTGTATTTTTTAGAAATTCTATTGAAATTTAGCTTCACATTTCTGTATTTTCAGGAGTTCTTTCAAATAATTTCAGCTTTTCTTATGCCTGTATTAAAAGCAATGTTTTAATATTCATTTCTGTATTTTTTTGCAATTTCTCAAATTTGTTTCAGCTGTTTTCAGCAAATCTATTGAAATTCACTTCAGCTTCTCCCATTTCTGTATTTTCAGCTATTTCAAATTCATTTCAGCTTTTCTAATATCTGTAATTTAAGCAAATGTATTAAAATTCCCTTCAACTTTCTGTAATTTCAGCAGTTTTCTGAAGTTCATTTCAGCATTCATTTTTGCATTCCGACGCATTTTCAGCAGGAAATGCATTTTCTAGTTGTTGGAATGCATTAGCGATGCATTCCAAGTATTGTTCTTCGAATCTTTATTCTTCAGCTTCTTCTATTTCTTCCGCACCCCCTTTCAACTCCTTCACATTTTCAGCTATTTAAACCGTTCAAATTTTAAAATATTCAGCTCCTTTCTGGCTTCAGGGCTATGACTTTTCAGCTTTCTACCTCTTAAACTTAAATTTATATAAATCAATAATTATTAATATTTTAACATGGTTTTCAAATGGAGTTTGTTTTCAAATCCTCCTTAAACTTCTTCAACTTTCAGATGTTTCAGCTCCGCTAATCTTTCAGCTACAGACACCATTTGAACTTTCAAATGTTGACACAGGTCTCAACTATTTTATGAAAAAAACTGCTTGTGGATATCTATTGTACTTTTTTCATAATCACTGATTATGTTTCACTAGTTCTTCGCTCCGTTTCTGACTTTTACATGAGTGTGTATTGCGTCTGCTAGAGGGGGGACCTCGAGGGCTAGAGTGTGAGGCAGCGCCAGAATCTGGTTAAAAAAATATGGAACTTCTGTCCTTGCAGCCAAAGTATACACTCTAGAGGCTACATTTCTTCAGATTAATGAGGGCATGGTTGTGCTGATTGGATCAATGCGTTCATGGAATCCCAGAGTTCTTTAGTTTTAGACCAACAGTCACACAGCCTCTGCTAAAAGCCCCATAGGCTCCAATACAAATCTGCCGCCATATTTCTCAAAAAATCCAGAAGGTACACGTTTTGTAAACTTCGTCAGGAGCCGTATTTTTTACCGGACAGACAAAAATAACACCTCCCTGCGTTCGGTAGAGTCTTGGATCTCGCACAAACAGCGTATTTTTTATATAGCTGTTATAGTTTTGCGCTGAATGTCATTTGTTTGAGGTGTGGATTCTGTGTAACTCGCTGTCCTGTCTCTGCCCTTTGCAGCAGCTCGTTAATGAGCACAGGTGCGTCGTTGCCATGGTTACTCGGACTCACACGCTGCAAGATCTGTCTGTGACTCACAGCTGCTCCTATGACCTGATTAGTGGAGTCACATGACGCAGCTATGCTTTCTGTCAACAGACTAATATGATAAAGACACTAGCCCCCCCTCCACCCTGACCTCTACTCACTGTTAATCACTCTCAGTCAGTCAGTCTGTCTATTTCTCCTCCTCTCTCTCTCCCTCTATCTCTTCCTCACCACCCCTCCCTCCCTCTATCTACACCCCCACCCCACCCAATCCAATAATTTCAAAATAAAAGCCCCATGGAGGGAATTTTTTACTGTAATGTTTGTGATGAGGCCTATTAATTAAAAACGTCTTAGTTTGAATAACAACCATTCTGTCTCCCACTACGAATATTACTCGTACTTCTAGTACTACAACTGATACTTCTACTACCATACTACTAGTATTTCTACTGCTATTAATACTACAACTACTACTAATGTTATTACAAATACTACTATGGCTAATAGTGTTAGTATTACAGCTGTTTCTACTGCTATTGATACTAAACCAACTTCTACTGCTAGTACTACTAATACCACAATTACAACTATAACTACTACTACTACTAATATTACTACAAACTATTTTAAACCTCTTTTTATTCATCTCAGCTTTTGTTATTTCTGTACATTTTTTAATTAATTTAAGCTCCTGCAACTTCTGCTTTGTTTTGCAATATTTCACATTTATTTCAGCTGTTTTCATTTCTGCTTTTTTAGCAAATCTATTGAAATTCCTTTCAGCTTCTCCCATTTCTGTATTTTCAGCAATTTCAAATTAATTTCAGCTTTTCTAATATCTGTAATTTCAGATGTATTCAAATTCCCTTCAACTTTCTGTATTTTCAGCTATTTTAAAAAGTTAATTTCATCTTTCAGCTTTTTGCATTCCAACGCATTTTCAGCAGGAAATGCCTTTTCTAGTTGTTGGAATGCATTGAGATGCATTCCAAGTATGTTTAGACCACATTTAGACCACATTTCAACGTGATTTTTTAATACGGTAATATTTCGTCCTCTCTTGTGTGCTATATCATTATTTTAGAGGTTTAAAAAGAAACTACGTCCACACTTGTAAGTTTACCACCGATATTATAAATCACGTTGAAAACGGGTCTATACGTGAACGTCTTTTCAACGTCTACGAATAGACGTTGAAACAACTTTCACTTTTAAACCATTTTGCAACGTCTTTTCAACGTCGGGCCATCGACGTCTTTTAAACGTCTTTTCAACGTTGAAATGCTCGCTGGTTGAAATGTGGTCTAAACGTAAACGTCTTTTCAACGTCTACGAATAGACGTTGAAACAACTTGCAACCTCTTTTCAACGTCCGGCCATAGACGTCTTTTAAACGTTGTTTCAACGGATAAATTGCTCGCTGGAAACTTACAAGTTACATACTTAGTCACAGTTGTCATGTTAACAGCCCTTAACAAGGACAACCCCATTTTTTTATTAATTTGCATTTATTATAAATATAACACTATACATATAACACTTTTCCTAATTAAAAACAATACAAAAATAAAATATATATTTCAGGGAAATACACTATGTATTTAAAAGTGCAGAAACAACATTTCTGTGTTCAACAACAACAATTCTGTGTTTGTAGACCATTTTTCTGAATTATTTGAACTTCATTTTTAGATTCTGTAACAAGATGTGGCTCTGAGTCACTTGAGTTGGGATAGTATACCTGAAATCAGCTGCATCTCCCTCATCCTCACTTGATGATTCTTTGTGTAAAGGGAGTCCGAGTGCAGAGAACACCCCTCAATTGCAGATTTCTCTGGTCAACGTGTTTATTCAATTCAAATCATTTTATTTTGTTCAGCTTTGCAATCTGTAAACATGCAACATCCTGTCCCAAAACCCCCAAAATGTAAAAAACCTTCAACCGGGAGAAACCTGAGGGGAAAACAGCAAGGCAGTGAGGTGGAAAAGCACAAAGGCAAAGTTGGTCATTTGGGTTTATGATGACAGTAATAAACTAATAATAATAACAGCAGCAGGTGTGTTAGAACCCTAATTTATAGATTGTTTACTTATTACATTATCAACAAGATAACAATTCATCTGCAACTTATGGTATTTCTGGAGTAACATTTCCAGGTATATTACACAGTATCATGATTTAAGCAGCAGTACTTACAATGTGTTGGCCCTCTTGTTTACAGAGCACAACTTGTTGAATTCAGCCCTTCACCCTTGCAATCTGTATTTAGCCCCCATTGCTTTAAAAACGTATTTTCAATGTAAAATGCAATACCATTTATGGGTACAGCAACAACCTAACGCATTAGTAACACCAAACACACGAAAAATATTCTGGGATGTTTACTTTTGGTCCAGGTCATCATGCTGCACGCTAGCATGCTAACTAGCAAACTACCTGCGCTAACGCTAACTAGCTTAACAAAAAGGACCGTCTTTCCCGTATCGGGTGGGCAGCACAAGTAAAACACCCGGTTATAGTTCCAGGTGTGCTTCATCCGAACACTCCCGTACTTACAGAGTAGTGGAGCCGGTAGTCGTGGTTCTATCAGCCCGTTCATGTCGCTCTGCTGCCGTAACTTCGCCTCGTGCTGCGTCCGCTCGGAGCTCTGCAGGCGTCTAAGAACTCGCGCATGCGCATTACAGATGTGAGCGGAGTCACGTGTTTACAAGTAATGTTTGAACCTGCCCGCATTATTATGTCTTAAACGCATCTTATTAACAGCACGCAGTCCGTAGTTTCATATTTATAACGTTTTAAGTGAAATATTAAATACGTTGAAATTACGTCTTCGCGTAGACCAAATTTCGCCGACCAGTTCATTAATTATTATGAAAATCTTAACGTTAATATCGTCTATCTTTCAACCTTACGTTACAACATGACACATTTATCAACAAATTGATGTTTTCTGGCACGTTGATGTTTTATCCCATTTTTAGCCGGTTGAAAAGACGTTGAAATGAGGTATTAGACGTTCAGACCTCATTTCAACTCGATTTCAACCATATTTCAACGTTGAAATTACTTCTTGTGCTCACTGGGATGTGTTCATGGAATCCCAGATTTCTTTAGTTTTGGTTTAAGGAGTGTTAAGAGTGACACAACCTCTGCCAAAAGCCCCATAGGCTCCAATACAAATCTGACGACATATTTCTCAAAAAATCCAGAAGGTACACGTTTTGTAAACTGCAACAGGAGCCGTATTTATCACCGGACGACATAAAAAACGCATCCATGCGTTCGGGTCTTGGGTCTCGTAAAAACGTCGTATTTTTTAGATAGCTGTTATAGTTTTGCGCTGGTGAACACTTGTTTGAGGGGTGGTTTCTTGGTAAAATCCGTTTACTCTGTCTGTGATCAGCCCGTGAAAACAGCAGCTGCGCCGTCTCCATGACGACCACACTATGGCGTTATATTTGTGCCACAATCCTGAGCGCGTAATTTTAAGTTTTGAGCACAGAGAACTATATTTTAGTAAAGAAAAACATATTCCGTGCGCGCAGTTTACTCAAGTGCCCTCTCCACAAACTCGTTTTCTGCGCGCAGGCAGCTGTTGCTGCGCTCTCTCCACCTCTTCACTCTGCGCTCACTCGATGTTTCACTCACGCGCTCGCTCGACTTGCATCAGCGTGGGGTCGTCGTGGCGCAGGGGTTAGAGAAGGTGAAGCACAAAGTGGTGGTTCGATTCCAGGCTGCCCCTTGTTCCATGTCGAAGTGTCCCTGAGCAAGACATCTAACCCCTAATTGCTCCCCGGGCAAAAATGTGAAAAAAGCCATGGGTTTAAAGTGTAATGTAAGTCGCTTTGAATAAAAGCGTCTGCTAAATGACATGTAATGTAATGTAATGTTACATTTGTGCCACAAAACCAACCAATCAGAGAATTAAAGAAGGTAAATTGTGATTGGCTGTTGTGACGCCACAACGTCAGGTGAGTTAGTAATTTCTAGTTTTGTGATGTTATGTTTTTCGGTGCATTTGATGAAACCTGCTATTATCCGACCGTTTCGGAAAAAATTAAGTTCGCTTGCTAGCCGGAGATATAGCTATAACTTAAGCTAACCTACCGGCTAACATTAATGTTGTTAGTGTAGCAAGCATGGCTTACTTTTGTAAATGAAAAACTGTACCTTATTTTTTGTCATTTTTATGTCTAACATGTTAAATCGATATAGGGTCATGGTGCAGTTGAGTCAGCAGCCAGAAATGTGGTGTCTGTGTTGCAAAACAGTATGGCCACTAACTGCCCAACACGGCCGTCAGAGACGGGGCTCCCTGTCCCTAGAACTGTGCAGCAAGAAATGACAAGGTTCGTTCACCTAGATATGTTCATATTCAAATCATGATGAAATGTATTATTTTTAAGTCCACGTCGTAAATGCAATTTGGTAACATTATGTCCAGTCGTTTTAATCACTTGGATGTCTAAATTTAAATGGGTGTTATGATTCACCTTGAGACAGGACTTTGGTTTGTAGACCAAGTGCATTGTAAAAAATATGCTATTTAGAATATTGGCTTGATTGTTATATATACTGTATATATAATAAACTAATATAAAGCTACCTTTTAATCCACAGATCCTTTCCAGGATATTTCAAATCGAATTTCAGTCATGGTAAAAAGAGGTGTTTGACTGCCACCAAGCACCTTAAGACCAGCAAAACAACGGCTCTTAATTTTTATCTTCTGCCAAAAAGTACATTACATACACCGTTGCCAACTGAGGAGCTTGAACTCCTCCAGGCGGGTATGGGAAGACAAACTGTGTCTCTTCCGGAAGATGGTGACCACACAGAGGTAAACTTCTCAGTCCAACTGTTTGACTTGTAATTAAAGGTAGTTATTGTAAAATATATGCTGTACTTTAGCTTTTCACTGTCAAGGATTTGTGTGTGTATCTTTATTTTAATTTTTACATTGTTGTTAACCAAGATTTCAAAGCTCCTGACGAACGCATTTCCAAAAATGGAGGATCTTTGTGGGGGATGGCTTTGGTCTGTAAGACTAAGATTGTTTTGTTGAATTATCATATTTACTGTTTATCACATGCCAATCTCCTATTTATTTTTGGTGCGTGTAAACCCTTATTGTGTATTAATTACTATTTTGTAAGCATTAGAGATGACTGACAAAATGTAATTTTTTTTCTTCAACAAAACACATAGTTTTAAGGCATTTTTCTCCCTCTCTTTTTCTAAATAAAGGTGGCAGTGGTCGACGAAAGCTGATTGTCATTGCACCAGAAGCAGAGGGGTATTCTGTCAAAGCTCTGCGAGCTGTGTCAGCAGGGGGCAAAGCCACATTTTACATCGTACCACTCCAGGAGACTTTAGACACCTCTCCTCTGCCTTCTGACTCACAGCATTTTTCCAAAATGCCAAGGAAGACATGCTACCAGTGTAAAGAGGTGATGCCTTTGCATATGCTTGCAGTACACATAAAGACTTGCAAGGGAAAACTCTCTTCCGACGAGACTTGTGAAGAGGTGAGAGAAAGTTTGTTTTTCCAAAGTTAAAATGAAAATAAAAATATAACAATAGTTTACTTAAAATACCGTTTTGTAAACCTGCAGTCCTCTGATGAGTTGTGGGTTGTGGAGAACAAGTGCAAGGTAAGGCCATAACTAAAATCCAAAATCCCTTCAATTGCCTTTTGCACCAGTAATCTTTTTTTCACTGGCTTGTAACATGAACCAACTTTCTTTCAAACTTCAGGTGGTTTGTCCAATTTGCACCAAATAATTCATAGACAATGAGATCACAATCCATGCTAGCCTATGTGGAGAGAGGTAATCTGCTTTGTTGAGCTCTGTGTATAATACATATTTTGTCTATGTATACATATGGAGTGTTTGGTGTTTGAAACTGCATTGTTTTTCATGTACAGCTTTGAATGTACAGTGACTTCTGAAGCAAATGGCAACGGCCCAAGTACGCATGCTCAATCTCCAGTATGTAAACCAAGAAGGTATTTATATGCCCTTAGTGTGAGTTTATATCAAATACAAAAATATTTATGTGCACCACAATTTACACAATCCATGTTTTCCAGCCATCTTAACTAGGCATCACATTTTATCAAATTATTTAACACAGCACATTTATAATCACATGTAATTTGATTTTTTTCCAAACACTTTTCAGCATACTGCTTGATGGAACTATAAAATGGCAATAATGTATACAAATTGTTTTTGATAATTTGGGACTATCTTATGTTTTCTGTCCTCTTTAAGTACGGAAGATGTATTGCACTTCCTTGAACATCAAGTTGACACAACAACAGAATTTAAGTTGTGTGTGGACAGAGAAGACCTTCCAGACAGGGGCATTCTCCAGTGGAAAAGAAAGAAAGCTGCGTCTCCTGCCAGTGCTCTTAAGGTGGTGTATATAGGAGAGGCAGGTATTGATACAGGAGCACTTAGGAAAGAGTTTTTAACTGGTAAGTTGTTCATTTAACTGCTGTGTTCGAATATGAAACAAAACCAATCAATAAGCTAAAACTGGGTATTGCTGTTTTGTCTAAGATATGGTTTCAGGTATTGAAAACAGATTCTTTGAAGGATCTGGAAACCAGGGTAAAAATCCCAAGTACTCTTTGACAGACCTTGATAACGAAAACTTCAGGTTGGTACATCCTTTTTTTTTACACATTACTGCCATGAACTGGATGAACTGGATTTTTTTTACTGAGATGTTTTCTACCTTGCACACAGAACTATTGGTGAAATAATGGCAGCCAGCCTTGCACAAGGTGGCCCACCTCCTGCTTTTTGAGAGAGTGGTGCTACAACTTCCTCTGCACAGGAGAAGTGGACTTAAGATCTAGAATCTTGTCAACTCATCAGCAAGGTGAGCACTTTAGATATAAATAAGATAGATTGTTTTTTACACCCATTTTATTAGCTGCTTTATTTCAAAAAAGCTTATTTCGTTTTTTTCTCAGGTCGACGATTCTGCAGATGCTCAGTGTCTGATGTTGAACACTGATGAAATTATAAGCTGTGGATACACGAGCCAGATCACCCTGGAATGCAAAGAAAGCATCATTCGGTAAGAATATTACACTTTAAAATATTATTCATTTAAAAATATAAACATTTCAAACCATGTTATTTTCTCCAAAGAGCAATTGTCCTACATTCTACTACAAGACTGATTCCAATGCTGCAGCAAAATCGAAAGGGCATGGAACTGTACGGCCTGGTGAACCAGATGGCTGTAAACCTTGAAGCTAGCCGCTCCCTGTTTGTTCCCGGGAAGATTATCAAGGTATCTGTTGGAGCCATTCTGAATACTGCAATGGGATGGCGCTGTTTTTGCCACCAGCCTATTTAACACCAGGGCTAATTAGTGCAGGTGTGGCGCACAGCGAGGCAGATAACTTTTGACCGTGAGGCACGGCGGATTGTGAACCGAATTGTTTGTTATTTTTGTTATAAATAAATGGATTGACATATCCGATGTTAAGTTCAGAAGTTTTGAAAGTAAGTTATTTTTATTTTAAGCCACAAACAACACGCCGGAAAACACGAGTACAAAACAACTTAAATGTGCGCCAACAGTATCAATTTTAACTGCCACTTAATCTTTTCTTACATTTGCCTAGATATACATTACAGGCCAAAGGTTTGGACACACCTTCTCATTCAATGCGTTTCCTTTTTAGTTTCATGACTATTTACATTGTAGATTCTCACTGAAGGCATCAAAACTATGAATGAACACATATGGAATTATGTACTTTAAAAAAAAAAGTGTGAAATAACTGAAAACCATGTCTTATATTTTAGATTTTTCAAAGTAGCCACCCTTTGCTTTTTTTGATAACTCTGCAAACTCTTGGTGTTCTCTCAATGAGCTTCATGAGGTAGTCACCTGAAATGGTTTGCATTCACCTGACAAAGCGTCAGGGTTAATTAGTGGAATTGTTTCCCTTATTAATAAAAAAGCAAAGGGTGGCTACTTTGAAAAATCTAAAATATAAGACATAATTTCAGTTATTTCACACTTTTTTGTTAAGTACATAATTCCATATGTGTTCATTCATAGTTTTGATGCCTTCAGTGAGAATCTACAATGTAAATAGTCATGAAAGTAAAAAGGAAACGCATTGAATGAGAAAGTGTGTCCAAACTTTTGGCCTGTACTGTTTATTGGAATCTTCATTTTGTATAGCCTTTACAAGCCTATATTTGAACACTTAAAATATTTAACTAAATATGCATTCACTGTTTCTTTATAGCCTGGTGCTGATTTCATAATCATGAACTGCCAGCCCAATTTCAGTAAAAAGGAGACATCTAAGGGGAGAACTGAGCGGAAGATCATCAACTTTCTGCAAGATTTCTTGCAGGAGGTTGAAATGTCAGGTACTATATACTCTATAGTGTGCATACACAATTACACATAACACCATTTGAATGTACAGAGCACATAACCAATGTATTATCCAAGAATGTGTGTAAGACAATACTGTAAGTTTGAATAGCTTCTCTTTCATGTTATTTGAAATATACATCAATCGCAGATGGGGAGACAGACCGTGCAGCTGGTGACACAGAGCCTCTTGCAGTGCCACACGTGCTCCAGTGGAGGACGGGGCAGTCCCACATCCCCATGCTCCCTGATGAAAAGAGACATTTCAAAATAACATGCAACTTTGACCACAACTGCAGGGAGCGACTAGGAGATCACGCAGTTTGCTACCCAATTGTGAGTGCATGCACTCAGACTGTGACTTTTCCAGTACAGCATCTTAGCACTTACACTGACTTTAGGAGAATCATGAGTGAAGCAGTTAAATATGGTGGTGGGTTCCGCAGAGTTTAACACAACTAGGTCTACTCCAATCAAAGCAATTATTGCTACTGTTAGTAATACATCCAAAAGGGTGCCACTCCTGAAGTGCCTTTTTTTGCTGGTCCGTTAGTAAAGTTAATCAGATGTTTTTGCCATGTTCAAAATTGTAACCAGCTAGGAAGTTCATGTTTAAATGTCATTGGTTGGACACAACGTTCAAGTATCGTGTGTACAAGTCACGACCATGTGACTGAGAATGTTGCAGGGAATCAAGAGTTCTCTGAAGTTCTTCCAGGGCTTCCTCATTCAGTGGGCATACAATTTCTGGAACCACAACTGCAATGTTGGGAGTCTCCTCGCAGTATTGCACTCTCCCATTCAATGCCTGGATCTTGAAGTTCCTACAAATCCAGCAAAAAAACCATTCAAATAAATTAAGACTTTGCACCTTAAAACATTTTTCTGATGTTATCTGTCTATTTAAATCTAATCTTTAATGTCTTATGTCATGAAACAAGACCTATATCTCTTTGCCAAACCGTGTTTGCTGTTTTAAGCCCCCAACGTCCTTCCAGGCAGCACGGCAATGGTTATGTTTAGCTGCCTGGATCCGGATGTCGGCGGCTTAAAACACCATTGAGCCTGTGAAATGTTTTTTTTTTTATATATACTGTATATATTTAGTGTGAACTGTCCTTTTATAATTGTGTACCTCAAGACTTTCCCCTTCGTCTAGAGCTTGTTCATGTCCCATAAACCACAGTTCAGGACTGCGACCTCCCTCTGTCCGTAGAGGATGATTATTCCATCCTCTAGTGAAGGTATCAAGGTCTGCTCGGAGTCGAGGGATAAAGATGTACTGGACGCCAAAGAGATCAACCACATCAGAGAAATCAAGCAGACCATCTTCCTCCAGAGAGTGAAGAACATCATGGTACTTGCTAGTGACTGCAACCCAGACATCTCGCCAAAGTCGCTCTATTCTAGAATGACATTTTAATTGGTTGACTGATTTATAAAGCAATATGTACTTTATTTAAACAATTCAATTGTTCCAAGAAGTATTTATGCAGTCAAAAACCGACAAAAACAACTTACCTCTGATTGTGGACACTCTTTCCCGAGATAAAGCTTGCTCTTCCTGTTCCCCGTGTGGCAAACATAAAGTGTGCGATGTCTACATTCTCAACACCCTGATCCCCCCTTACTCTTAAGATGAAAGCAAATTTAAATGACATTCAAAAGGTTTACTTTAACTTTAGAATATGAAGTTATAGTTTCTGGGATACAATTATAAATTAATAAAACAATCAAATGTAAAAAAACTGCCACTTCTCCAGATATGAGTTTATTTTGTCATGGCAGAATACCTTGATGGTATGCCATGAAGCTGGGTTGATCTCAGGAAGAATGAGAATGCAGTTGACGCTTTGTTATTTGTTTCAGCATCCAAGTACAAGATCTAATAAAACCACATGAAACATGTTAATCTTCTTGCAGCTATAGGGTTACATCCTAATGGATAGCCTTTAGCTTTTAGTTTTGTTTAGTGAACATTCTACAGCCTTGGGCACTTAAATTATTTTATGTGTTCATATATTTTTTTTAATAAATTACTTGGTTTATCTTGCATCCTAAAATACTACAAATATTGCCCATTTATAGTAGCAACTTACTCTTGCATGTTTAACAATTTTGGTTGAAGTAATCAAACAGACACATACATATGTTGATGTGAAATACATATTCAATTGTATTCTATAATTGAATATGTATTTAAAATGCATATTATAAATACAATATGCATTTATGGTCCCAATCCATATTGGGCTGACAATATTAACAATAAAAAAAAAGAACACATCAATTACCTTCCTTGAGTAGCCGTCCACTCCTCCAAAGAGAACAATGTTGTATCTGTTCAAGAGGTAAAAAGGTTACAGTATAACTAAGGCCGTTCACATGGGAGTTGTATGACATGCCTCCTACTCCACAACATTCTGCGTTTAAATAATTAGATCAATATTCTATTTTAATCTACCTTATCAGTTTGTGATTTGTGTCGATGTGGGCCAAGGAGTGAGGGCCTCGCACAGAATAACTTCTTCGCAGAACACAACCTAGCTCTGTGAGGCGCAAGAAGATCCCTGCAGCATCAACGCGATGCATAGAGGCCATCATTCTCCACCACTGAATGCGAAGACCCATCGACACCAAATGGCCTTGAACCATTCGATAACCAGCATTTGGCATCTGACTTTTGATGGCTGAAATCACGTTGTCAAGCTCTTGGTCAGTCACTGTGCTGTATGATCCTCTTACAGATAAGCCATATTCTTGCATTCTTCTGTAAATCGTTCTCGTTGAAACACAAAGCAACGAAATGTAGCTAGTTCGCAAGCTAAGAATATACAGACAAACACAACAAAGGTAATAAAACAAAGCAACTATATAACCATAGTATAACAAACTACTCACATGTGTCTGTGGTGTGACATTTAGGTCGTGCTGTTCTGATGACATGGTCAGCTGCTAGCGTTGGATTGCTTGAAAAGGATAAATCAAACTAACTTTAGTCATACAAGGAGATATGTTACTGTAAGTCAAACAGCACAACGGCATTATAATACACAAAACTAACAAGGCACTTATATATTAATAGAAAAAAATACTTACCAAAATGTGTTTTAATCCTATCGTTGGTCACAACAGCCAATGTCCAGTGTTTTAATCCAGGCCATTATCATTTAGCACAAATGCTGCAAACTTCAACAACTCGCTGAGCTTCAGCGATGCTGTAGGTAGTTCTACTAGCGTTGTGATTGAAGACCAACAGCCAATCACAATTGACCTTCTTTAATTCTCTGATTGGTTGGTTTTGTGGCACAAATGTAACGCTGATGCAAGTCGAGCGAGCGCGTGAGTGAAACGTCGAGCACTTGAGTAAACTCCGCGCACGGAATATGTTTTTCTTTGCTAAAATATGGTTCTCTGTGCTCAAAACTTTACGCGCTCAGGATTGTGGCACAAATATAACGCCATACCACACAGGCTCGTGCCAGCACTCACTCTCCCTCCCCTACGTAGTCTGACAAACACACAGGCCTACGTGGGAGGGAACATGGCGCTAGCTAACATAGCGCTAACATGGCGCTAGCTAGCATTGCACAATCAATAACAGTACCAAACGGCTGACAAGTGGCTCAAACAGCCAGTGAAAATCTCTCATGTCTTTAGATAGCTAGCTAGGCTGTCTTTGATTGCCTTTGTGGCACTGACTCATGCAGACATAATTCTACTGCTATTAATACTACAACTACTACTAATTTTACTACTACAACTAGTGGTATTACTACAAATGATACTATTACTATCACTTCTACTAGTATTTCTATTGCTATTAAAATGACTCCTAGTAGTAATAATACAATACTACTAATGTTACTACAAATACTATGACTAATAATATTAGTATTCCAGCTGTTTCTACTGCTATTGATACTTAACCTACTATTACTACTTCTTCTGCTAGTACTACTAATACCACAATTACGAATATAACTAATACTACTACTAATATTACTACAAACAATTTAAAACCTCTTTTTATTCATCTCAGCTTTTGTCATTTCTGTATTTTGTAAAATTCATTTAAGCTCCTGTAACGTTTGTATTTTTTAGGAAATCTATTGAAATTCAGCATCTCCCATTTCTGTATTTTCAGCAGTTCTTTCAAATAATTTCAGCTTTTATTATGCCTGTATTAACACCAATGTTTAAATATTCATTTCTGTATTTTTTGCAAATTTTCAAATTCATTTCAGCTATTTTCATTTCTGCTTTTTCAGCAAATCTATTGGAATTCCTTTCAGCTTCTCCCATTTCTGTATATTTCAGCTTTTCTAATATCTGTAATTTCAGCAATTTTCTCAAGTTCATTTCAGCTTTCAGCTTTTTGCATTCCAACGCATTTTCAGCAGGAAATGCATTTTCTAGTTTTAAATATTAATCATATTACTATTACTGTCATCATAAACCAACACTATCCTTTCCTAAAGTCTTTGTGATTTCCCTCCCCACAGAAGCTTCTGTGGGTGGTGGTTCTATCTGATGGTGGTTGTCCCTGCAGTGGTTCTGCCGTGCGCCTGGCTTACTACTACGCAATTATTTGAATAATTTCTGTTATAGGAATTGAATGTTTTATACATCTTTTACATTGTTCATTCTGTACACATGACATCCATGTCCATCCCGGGAGGTCCAGACGACCTAGAGAGTCATGTCTGTGTGAAAGTCGTTGGTTTGTTTTTTTATTTATCAGAGACTTTGTTGCCCCGTGCATCGCTATTGTTGCTTTTCACTGTGGACATTGTAAACTTTGTAAACCCCTCGACCAGCAAACCGACGAGGTCACAACAGCCACGTGGTCAGTAGACTGTCAAGAACCTCCTTTACTTCCCAACACATCGAGGCAGTTCTTATACCTAAATTCAGATATCGGTGGCGTCAACAGAAACCGTTAACCATCTTGTTGAGTCTCTACAGCCAGGGTACTGGGAACACCTTGTCCATGTGAGACACGTCAGTTCTTTGACCGTGTCCTTGCTCTCCCAACATGCTTAAACAAAGGTGGTCATAGACATAACAAACACTTTGTTCAGTCTCTACAGCTATGCCGCTGGAAACATCTAATCCAAGTGGGAGACATCAGTTTGTATGTCAGGGCCTTTGTGACCTAAGCACTTGCAACTAATAAACTGGTTATACAAATGAAGCATTTACAAGGGTCACATATCATTTTCCCATTACAATCTGTACAGACTGTAAAGCCAAATTTGTAATTTGCAATTTTGGGCGATACAAAATAAAATTAATTGAATTGAATTGAATCCTATATGCATAGCCTGCATGGGCGCAAAACACGCTCAGGCAGCGCTAGCGGACCCACAGTCCTGTCTGCACTGCGCGGCAATGCCTGAGAAGACCTGGGAAAGAAGGCTCAGAGTGGCAGTATCCACTAAGCAAGACACGTGCCTGTTGGGAACCGCCCCGAAAGCCTCAGCCAGCACCCATCTTCCGCGAGCCTCTTCGAGCTGGGCGGTTAGCTCTTTTTCTTTCCTTATCGGTTTAAAAGCATTATTTCAAGTGGGATTTTCAACACATTGTTTATTCTTTTTAGGTCATAGCGAAAAATTGAGGATTTAGAGGGGACGGTGGCCGAGAGATAAATAATTACTTTTACATTGTTCTATCAAGTGTTTGGTTTGTTTGTGTAATGTATCGCTTCTCTCCGCTTTTAAACACTGGAGGAGCGGGTTTGCCCATGTTTATTAGATGTAGTGTGTCTTCTTTCTTGTGGGCATGGTGCTGTGCTGAAGGGAGATGGTAGTCGCATGGAGATCTTATTGTGTTGTGAGTCACCTTAGCTACATGCTATGCGTAGGTAAATCTAACCCTACCATTGACTAATTACTTTGTGTAAGCTTGTCTTTAACAAGCCTGTTTTTGTTTAATCACATTTTACAGCCTGCCTCCGTTTTCAAGTTATTTGAGATACGGAGCTTATGATGCCTCCACGGCGGAGCCGGAGTGGAGTACTTTTGTTATCTGGGGAGGATGACTCCACATTTCCTGTTGAGCCGCCCAGACCCCCTAGTGCATCTGGTGTTGTCCCCCCACTGGACAGAAACTTGTCCGCAAACAGGCCGCGTCTAAATTGGGAAATGGGCAGGTACTGGTCCAGCCCGTTTAAGAGTAGGCTTCCCCAGCAAGGGCTACTCAAAACTTGAAGTCAAAGGAATGGGAGAGCTGGGTCTGGCGGGACCACCAAAGTTGGAGCCATCAGTGGCTCACCACCTCCACCCAAACCGCCGCTCTCAGCTTCCTCGAACATCGCCTTGCCTAATAATAGAGCGCCTCACCGCCTCCATTTTGCAGAGAATGTATCGCTATGCAACACAGTCAGTGTGATCGCTGAACATGACGGCTCTGCTGTGACTCTGGTTCACCTAACCCAGCCCTGTGGGATGAGATTTGTGTAGTCAACGATCTCATCCGGCAATACAGGGCTGCGTCCGTTTAATTAATGGGCCTTGCTTCCTCTCTCTCGCATCGAGACCAGTCGCACCGAGGAGCAGCTCCGCTCATTTTGTCCACTTTCACCTCTGGCAACGGCAATCGCTTAACGAAACAAAGAGTAGGAGCTCCTGGATACTTACAAAACCAGTGGGATTATTTTCTTTTAGATAAAACAGGCATTTTTCAATATTTTTACGACTTCCTCAACGCTACGCGAGGAGGCCTACCAAACAAGATAAGCCTGAGCCTGTGCTACAGTGCTAAAGGTAATTAGCAGAAGATGCCTCCCTTCTCTACGGAAGATTACCACAAACTCGTACAGAAGATTTTACTGCTGGAAACAAAAGTTAATCGGTTAGAGGTAAATGTAGAAGTAAATGGACCATGTGGGAACAACACCACTCTAGCAATGATTCAAAACAGTGGACAAGAGCATGCTAGAACCCAGCTAACTAGCAATGATGGAACTATGAAGAAACTGGAGGACTCTGTACAGGGTAATAAATCTACCAGCGACAATCCTCCCTGGACCACACTTGGTGCAAAGCCAAAGAGAAGACCAGACAAGGGAGAACGGATAACTGGCAGGACGCAGCGGCCCGATATCTGTGATCTGGCCGACTGACCTGCGTTACCATCCAGGCATAACGCCTCCTCAACCCCCGTGCTTCGTAGAACAAAGCAGCGGACAACTGAGAAGAGGGGAACTACCAAGAAACCTCCCCAACAAACAGGTGTAAAACTACAAAACAGGTTTGCTCCACTGTTGCAGGACCATGGATCCCCCTCTAAATGTCTGGATAACCCTCCACCACCACACAGCAGGGTAAGACCTGCTAACTTAAAGCCACAGAGAAAGCTAACGACAGGGCCTGAAAATCTGATTGTGGGTGATTTTTCTGTAAAAGATATGAAAAGTAGTAACGACACCAAAGTACTCTGCTTCCCGGAGGATATGGTGTCTGACTTGGAAGAAAGAATTTTGGAAATTGTGGCTGAACACCCAACTGTGAAAAATGTAATTCTGCACATTGGCTCTAATGACATTGAAAAACAACAATCAGAAAAGTTGAAAGAGCACTTCGATAATCTCCTAGAAACAGTCAGCTCTGTGAATGCTGAGGTGTTTATCAGTGGTCCTCTGCCCCCGACCGGGAGAGGAGCTGAGAGATTCAGTAGACTGTTTTGGCTCAACAAATGGCTCTTAACTGCATGTGCAGTTCGTTCAATGCATTGTATAAACAATTTTAGCTTTTTTAGTGACCGCAGGCATCTTTTTAAGACAAATGGACTTTGCCTAAATAAGATGGGAGCAAAGCTTTTCATTACCAACATGTTTTACATCATGCGTCATCCATCTGTCCCCACTGCCAAGGACACGAGACAAGAAGAGGAGCCCACAAAGAAGGAAGAGAAAACACAGCTTATCAGAAACGTCGAAGGAGGACCGCCATTGCCATCCCCCTCTAACCCTCCTTCCATTACGTGTGAGGATCCCTCTCCCACCCCCCCAGAGTCCCCATCCAGGTTCACGTCTCCCTCTTTCTCCCTCGCTTCAGTAAACCTTTCTCCCCCTCCTCCCACTTGGAGTTCCAAGAGTTACCCCCCACTCACCCCCCGCCCCACTCCTATTTTTACTCCCTTAGATCGACCTCAGCGCCCTCCCCCCCAGCGTCCACCTGCACCAGCTCATCTCAGCGGTGACGCTATCTTACGCCGATCTGCCCCCCCACCTCTACGAAGACGTGCTCCACCTCCACCTCCACAAATCCATCCCAGCTGTGACGCTGTTCACTCCCCCCCTTTAGGCCCACCCCCTCCTCCTCCTGACAGCAGCCCTGAATATTACTGAGATAGAAAAGGGTTCAGCAGTAGACCGCATTATCAGCTGGACCCAAGGTCGTCTACATCAAAACATGGCACCTTCTGCATTCCTGTTGTGACCACCAAGAGAGTGAACATAGACACACTGCTAATCTAACAAATCTCATTCCTATTCTCTCCAGCTCAAAGTCAACCCCAAAGCCTGTGAATAACACCATCAGGATGGCTCTGCTTAATGTTAGGTCTCTTAATAACAAACCGATGATTTTACTGAATTATTGTCCAGCATTTCTACCGACTTTGACTGTCTAGTTATAACTGGTGACTTTAATTTTCATACTGACGATTTGAATGACAAGGGTGCAAAAGAACTTTTGACTATTTTAGACACATTTAAACTGTCTCAACATGTGAAAGAGGCTAGTCATTGTAACACCCTGGACCTGATTATCACAAAAGGTCTCATTGTTTCGGATGTTTTTATGACTGATCCCTCATTGTCTGACCACTTCTGTGTTTTCTTTAATATTTCTTTCATTCCTGACACACAATCAGATTCAAATACTGTCAAAAAACGGTACATCAATGAACATACTAATGTACTCTTTAAAAATGTCATCTCCTCGTTACCACCTCTAACCCCATGTCATGCTGATAATCTTGTAAACAACTTTAATTCCAAAATTTTGAATGTTATAGATGACATTGCACCTGTTATGGTTAAAACCAGTTCTAGTAAGCAAAAGGCACCCTGGAGAAAAGCTGCTGTTGTAACAGCCCAGAGAAGAGAGTGCAGGAAGGCTGAACGAATCTGGCGGAATACAAAACTTCATATTCACCATGACATCTATAAAGAGCGCCTCCGGGCCTACAATTTAGACTTAAAAAGTGCTAGGGAAACATTCTTCTCCAACATCATTAACAACAACAACACTAATAAGGCAAAAACCCTATTTGAAACTGTTGACAGACTGACCAACCCCCCAACACAAATACCACCTGAACTCCATTCCACACAGAAATGCAACGAGTTTGCGTTCTTTTATACTGATAAAATTGAAGGCATCAGACGCCATTAATATCTCAAACAAAAATGTTGGATCACCACCCTATTTAGGCAAAAGTAACACAGCAATGATGACAAGGTTTAATGCCATAGACTCTCAAACTCTAGTGGAAACGGTGACAAATTTAAAACCATCCACCTGCTGTCTTGATGCTCTACCTACCAACTTCTTTAAGAATGTTTTTGACTGCCTAGCAACAGACGTATTGCAAATAGTTAATAACTCTATTCAGACAGGCCATTTCCCAAAAGCTTTCAAAACTGCAGTTATTAAACCTCTCCTAAAAAAGCAGAGCCTAGATGCCTCTATTATCAACAACTACAGACCAATTTCAAATCTACCTTTCATAAGTAAAATAATTGAGAAAGTTGTCCTACAACAACTTAATCACTTCCTGGCTTCAACTGGCTGCACGACAATTTCCAGTCAGGATTTCGACCTCTTCATAGCACCGAGACAGCCCTTATTAAAGTTGTAAATGACATCCGTCTTAACACAGACTCTGGCAAAACTTCAATATTAATGCTATTAGACCTCAGTGCTGCATTTGATACTGTCGACCACTCAATACTTTTGGACAGGTTGGAAAACTGGGTGAGGCTCTCAGGCACAGTCTTAAGCTGGTTCAGGTCATATCTACAAGACAGGAACTATTTTGTTTCCATTGGTGACTTCGTATCAGAAACAACCGACGTAACGTGTGGAGTCCCCCAAGGTTCGATCTTAGGGCCGACTTTATTCAACATCTACATGCTCCCACTAGGACAAATCATGCAAAGAAATAAAATTGACCACCACTGCTACGCTGATGACACCCAAATCTATGTAGCGCTATAATATAAAAATAAAATTGCCTTGCCTTGCCTTGCCTTGCCTTGCTGTCTCAGGTGAGAGGTCCCTGTGGCTAAATCTCTTGGGCCTCAGTGGCAGAGGTAATGGATGCAGCTTCTGACCCAGCCAAGGGTCGTTTGGTCCTGCTCCCTCTTCCTGAAGGACGGGCAGAACAGTGGCGCGCATGCGCATTGCATCCATGGGTTTATCCACTATTTCTCAGGGGTACAGACTACAATTTGCTATGAAACCACCTATTCAATGGTGTGTTAGTTGCAGTAGCCAGCTTGAGTTCTAGTGAACGAAATAACATTGCTGATGAACAAAAGATCAGAGCTGTCCAGAGTGAGGAAGCTCAGCGGCGTTTTTACTCCCGCTACTTCCTTATCCCAAAAAAGGGGGGTGCATCCCTCCGCCCCATTTTAGATCTTGTGTGTTAAACAGGCACCTGGGGCTCTGTCGTTCAATTTGTCCGGGGTATTGGTTTGTAACGAATTTGTAGCATATTTTCATATCGCCATTTATACAGCACACCAGAAGTTTTGCATGTTTGCAAAACCAAGCCATACCAAGCCATCCCATCTGGGCTCTCATTGGCCTCAAGGGTGTTCAGCAAGTGTGTGCAAGCCACTCTGTCTCCGTTATGGAACAGCGGCATCAGGATTTCCCCTTACATAGACGATTATCTGACATCCACACTGCTAGAGCCGCCTCTCTCTCCTCTGTCCTCATCCTTCTGGACCTCTCCGCTGCATTTGACACAGTCAACCACCAGATCCTTATTTCCTCCCTTCAGGAACTTGGTGTCTCAGGCTCTGCTCTCTCCCTTCTCTCGTCCTACCTCGACGGCCGCACCCACCGGGTAACCTTGCGAGCAGTGCTGTAGTGGTAAAATTAGAGGTGGGTAAACTCTGAATTTTGTGATCATACAGACCTCGACGCGATGCGAAGAGTTGCGACTCTGTAAGGCTGTCCTGGCTATATTGCATTATGTTAAATGTTAAATTTAAGAAAACAGTAAAGAAAAGTATGTCAACACAACACAACAACACAATTGCAGATTAAGAACTATCTACATACGGAGTCTCCTTTTTACAGTAGTGCCCAGAGGGCCTCCTTGTCCTCCACGTCAGGTCCTGCCTTGCACAGAGGAGCCATGAACCCCAGAACACATGTTGTGTTCTGGGGTTCATGGCTCCTCTGTGCTTCTCTCTCTATTCGACCTGGTGTTTCTCCTCTCCCTGTGCTCTCTGCATCATTGCCTGTCCTATCACTGCCTGAAAAAATATGTTGAATTAAGAGTTAACCAGTTAAGCAGCATGTCAATTACACTGACAACATATGTTAAAGGAACACTCATGTACTACCTATGTCATCATAAATAGCCTATACAGCATGTTTTTTTTCACATTGAGAACTGACTTGTTTTCTAATCTATGCGTCATCAAGCGTTTTTCTTGTCCTTTTACTGTGCACGACCAGCGAACACAGAGCGCACGACTACTACCCCCCCGTCGGTCGTTCCGCCCGCAACGACTACTACACCCCCCCCCCGTTGGACTTTCTCGACTGGTCCGCGAAATATTGTCTGACATGAAACCGGTCCGTGAGGTAAGAAAGGTTGGGGACCACTGGGCTGATCCACAGCGTGTATGTGTTTACACACCTCCTGGATCCTGATTGGTGTCGCTGCTGCAGCCGCAAGGCACTGATTGGATGCTCACAGACCGTAATACAGCGCAGATGAAAATGATTCAGACTACGGCGTTTATATGTTCAACAATAGGAAACGTAGTCTTAGCTGTTTTAAAATTACACCAATTTTATTTCGGATTATTCCAACGGAAGAATACAAGGCGCAGGGAACTTTGAGGTGCGTAAACGCTATTTATAGGTGCATAAACGCTATTTATAGGTGCGTAAACGCTATTTCCAAAATTCTAGAGGTGCATAAACGGCGTTTACGTGCGTTTACCCTCCACTACAGCCCTGCTTGCGAGGATCTGTGTCGGAACCTTATCCTCCTACTACTGGAGTTCCTCAGGGTTCCGTCCTGGGTCCCCTCCTCTTCTCGCTCTACACCAACTCTCTCGGCGCTGTCATTTGCTCGCATGACTTCTCCTACCACAGCTATGCCGATGACACCCAACTAATTCTCTCCTTCCCTCACTTGGACACCAAGGTGGCGGCACGGATCTCTGCCTGTCTAACTGACATCTCTCAGTGGATGTCCGCCCGATATCTGAAAATCAACCCCGACAAGACTGAACTACTTCTCTTTCCGGGAAAAGACAACATGACTGTCAACTTTGGCAACTCCACTGGCCGCTAGGAACCTCGGCATCGCACTCGACAGCCAACTTTCCCTGACTCCCAACATCACTGCGACAACACGATCCTGTAGATCGCTTGACTGGTCTTTAACCTTCCGAAATTCTCCCACACTGCTCCACTCCTCCGCTCTCTTCACTGGCTACCGGTGACTGCCCGCATCCAGTTCAAAACATTGGTGCTCACGTACCATGCTGTGAATGGATCAGGTCCAGCTTACATCCAGGACATGGTCAAACCCTACATCCCGACCCGCACTCTCCGATCTGCATCTGCAAAACTGCTCGTCCCTCCCTCACTGAGAGCAAAGCACTCTACTAGATCACGACTCTTTGCTGACTCTTTGCTGTCCTGTCCTCCCTGAAGACACCAGGACAGCAGAGAGCCTTCACATCTTCCGCCGCAAACTACAGACACACCTCTTCAGACTCTACCTCGACTAAAAGACTAACAAATTCTAGCACTGTAATTGTACCTGTAACGCCACTCATCTATAGCAATTGTAAATTGGCTTATTTGAGGAAAATTGCACTTTCTTGTTTCTTGTTCTTCTGAGTTTGTACCCCTATGGTTGAATGCACTTATTATAAGTCGCTTTGGATAAAAGCGTCAGCTAAATGACATGTAATGTAATATGCTCCCAGTCACAAGGGCAGGCGGTCAGAGATTCCACTACGGTGATAAATCATCTCATGGATTTGGGGTTCAATATAAACTGGACAAAATGTCAAGTTGAACCGGTGCAATGTACAGGTTACTTGGGTCTCAACATAAACTCCCTCTTATCGCGTCACGTTGACAGAGGCGAGAATAGCGTCCCTCACGGTACATTTGGGGCTTCTATGGATGAAGAAATTTCAGCTCTGGGTCGTGGCATCTTTGCCTTGCGAGAAAACACTCAATGTCCACTGTTTTTATTAAAGCACCACTGGGGATGGATGTGCTGGCCCACTCGTGGCCTTGTGGCATTCCCCCCTTCTCAGCCTGATTTCCTCGACTCTAGACAGAGTACGAGAACAGGGCTTGACGCTAATCTTGATCCAAGCACCAGGTGGCAGAAATAATACAGCTCTTGACAGACGAGCCGTGGGCCTCTCCCCATACGCAGGGATCTTCTGTCCCAGTGTGGTGGGGAGATCTTCCACCCTCAACCCGACCGAATAGGGCTCTGGGCTTGGCCTGTGAGGTGGAACCTGAACGCAACAAGCCTGCCTGAACGTGTCATTGACACCATGCATTCAGAGTGCAACTTCTGAAGTGCTCTCTGTACACTGGTAAATGGCAGCTTTCTGAGGGATAGTGCCGTCTGAGGCACATTGTTGCTCCCCAGTGTTCAGTAGCTGCCCTATTGTGTTTCCTGCAAGATTTAGTAGGGCAAAGCCTTTTCTACCATTAAAGTATATTTATCGGCTATTTCAGCTTATAATTTGGGCTTTTGTGAGAAGCTGGTGGGGCATCATCTTTTAGTATGTTGTTTCATGAAAGGTGCTCGCCGTAAACTCAGCGTTTCCAGGCCCGTGGTTCCTCTGGAATCTATTGGTGGTTTTGGAGGCCCTGTCTCAACACCCGTTTGAGCCTATGGTGGTGGTGGAGATGAAGGTTATTTCAGTTAAAAGAGCATTGCTCTTAACCAGAGCAAAGCGTTTGAGTGACTTCCTGCGTGTTCATCGCCCTTCCTGCTTACAGTTTGCTCCAAGGTTCACCAGGGTCAGTATGTATGAGGTCAGTCTCGGAACAATTCACAACTGTATTTGATTCATGAATGCACACAGAACAATTCACAAATGTATTTGACTTACAAATGCACACAGAAGGATTTACAAATACATTTCAATGCACACATAAATGAATCACGATTTATATTTGCAGATCGCACTGCATTTATTTGCGGATCGCACTGTATTTATTTGCGGAACAATGCGTTTTTCCAACATGGACTCTAGAAAATCAGACGCGCCACTTCTAGTGTAAGTGAAACATGATTAATGTACTGTAATGGGAAAATGATATGCAACCCTTTTAAATGCTTCATTTGTATAACCAGTTTATTAGTTGCAAGTGCTTAGATCACAAAGGCCCTGACATAAGAACTGACGTCTCCCACTTCGATTAGATGTTTCCAGCCTCATAGCTGTAGAGATTGAACAAAGTGTTTGTTATGTCTATGACCACCTTTGTTTTAGCATGTTCGGAGAGCCAGGACACGGTCAAAGAACTGACGTGTCTTACATGGATAAGATCTTCCCAGTACCCTGGCTGTAGATACTCAACAAGATGGTCAAAGGTTTCTGTTGACGCCACCGATATCTAAACTTAGGTATAAGAACTGCCTCGATGTGTTGGGGGCAGAAAGAGGTTCTTGACAGTCTACTGACCACGTAGCTGTTGTGACCCTCTTTCCCTTGCAAGGAAATAAACGGAGAGAAGACATACTTGACTCAGAGCCTTTGTTTCTTACTTAACGATTGTCTGTGCAAAATCTTCCACCACAGTACCCCTCCCCCCCACATGTTGTACGACATGACATATTCTTGAACAGTGAATTATTCGTTTTGATATGTTAACGTTATGTTGGTGGAGAAAAGTCTGTGAATTATTTGCAACTTCTTATTCAGTTTAATATTGTAGCTCCATTAGCTTAGTTAGCTAGCTAGTGACTGTGATGTGTTACCGGGTCTGTCACCTGGCAGCACTTGTCCAATCTCTAAGTTACATACTTATTATTGCATATCTATTTGCACCTCCTTGTTTGGGTGCTGCAATTGCTAAGAATGAACACAAAAAGAAAGAGATGCCAGTTCTGATCCAAAATCTGCATACAAATGGGGTAGAGATATAACAAGACAAGAACAGCAGTCTCCCATACAGACGTCTGCTGTTTAACCACCTGTCCAACTTCACCTCCAGATACAGGGGTTGTCACTCTAGACACAGCCTGATTTTGTTGGAGATATATAAATGACTTATTTTTATCTTCCTAGGTATTTGGATGGTAAACAACAAGTAATGTCAGGATTTAGCATTCACTTTTTCAAAATGTTTTCTTTGTCATGCGACGCTTACTTGGAAAATACTTCAGATTTGCAAGGAAGGTTGAGTCATGTTTTGCAACATGCTCAACCTAGAAGTTGACCCCACGGTTCAGCACTTGAACACTGACAATCAGAATGCATGATTAGGTTCTGTTGAGCAGTGTCTGTATGTACCTTCTGCATTGCAGCACAAAGCATGTCATTGCCTTTGTGGATTGGGACCTGAACTGAACCCAGGAATTTCCCCAGGAACTGATCTGTCCAGCCATCTTTCTGGACTGCAAGAGCAAAAGTGAAAAACAAGCTTTAATCATGAGATGTTGTTTATGGTGGTAGTATTTTATCTTGTTCATTGCTGTTTTTTGCAATGTACCTTGGTTAGTATCTTTAGCCACCCTCACAGCATAGAAGGCAGGGAAGATGCCAGTATCTCCGGTCCTCATGTTGTAACCTTGACACCAAAGGTCCTCCGACTGGTTCAGCATTAACACTGGGTCATCTGTTTCAAGATACAGCTCGTCTGTATGACGGGGGACAAACCTAAAAGACATACAGATTTTGGGCTTATGGGTTTATTTGGACATGTCCCTGAGTTTGTGCATGTTCATATCTTTTGACCTGTAGACAGCTCTGTGGCTCTGTTGTCTCTCCACTCCATCCAAAACACAGGAGAACACACCAAATGACCCAGCACCTGAATAATAAAGCAATGATGTCACTCATTTGAGAATATGATATTTTAATGAAAAAGTAATCCAATTATGACACAGAATCTGAAAGTTCAAATGGCCACCACTATCAGAAATGGAAATCATTGACCCTGACTACTGCTGGTGGTAGAATGAAAAAAGATATGGGGAGCTGCTACAGCACAGTGGGATTTAATCAGCAATGCACACAAGTCAAAGGCACAAATAACCAACACATTATAATTCACAAACGTGAATAAAAGTATGTTTTGTGAAATTAGTCAGATAATATTCACATTCCAACAATTCTTGTTTTAACACACATTGACACTTTGGAAATGCCTACACCTAGCATCCACGTCACGCCGCCGTTTTATTTTCTGTAAATGCAGACCTTTAAAGAGCTGTTGATGCCACTCATTTTTGAAAATGTCACAATTGCATTCTAGTCTCAAGGGGCAGAAACCGACCATTAACCATTTTTAATGAAGTGGGTTTTCTTTTGAAACAGTGATAAAATGCCAGTGTTCTGGTTTTAAATTTAGTGTTGGTAAGTTTAGGAGTTATTGTAGTTATTTCCTACAATCAAGCCCATATGGACTGGTATTGTTCCTTTCTTTTGTGGTTCCAATGTAAAACAATGCATTATATTTTAAATATTTCTTTAACAATTTTGTCATTGCTTCCATATATATATGTACTTAATTGCCTGTGAGAATGACATGACTTTTTGCACCTAACCTCAAAGGAGCCCAATCATTTTTTTTTTTAATTTAAATCAAAAATATACAAAGAATATACAAACCTGTGGTGCTGTAATGACTGCTGTAGTTGGAAAACAGGTTGTGGAACTTCTTACTTCTTACTACATCAGGCTCTTCCTCCTCTGAAGTTGTGGTTGATGTTACCTTGGACTGCGTGCAGATCCTTCCCACAACGTCCCTCCTCCTCTTCACCTCTTCCTCCCTCCTCCTCTTGACATCCTCTTCTCTCCTCATCTTTGTCTCATCCTCCACCTTTCGTCTGTTTTCCTCCTCTTTCCTTCTGTCTTAGAGCCAAAAAATAAGGAAAACATTAGCAGCAAAAAGCATGCAAAAGGATAGTGAGGGTTTGCTTTTGAATCTATTGTGGTGCTCCACACGCTAAGTATTGGGCCCTCTACTCTTAAAGTAGATTGTTGTAGATTGTTTCCTATTGGAAAAGTTAAAGAACAGCTTTTATTTTTATTTGTTGAGCTACTACTTTGTCCATACAACCTAAAAAAGTGATTCTTTTTTTACATTCTGTTAGTCACGAAGTTGGTTACTCGTTCCAACTTTTATATTCAAAAACAAAGATTGCAGCAAATGCTAGGAAGATTACATGGCTTCTGACCACAGAAATCTATTGTTTGAGTCAAGTGACTCGAAGAATCATTTATATAGATTTATTTGTTCAGTTGACCACAACCTTTTTGGCAGAAATGGAATGTTCTGACGGTCATGCTTCCAAAGGGATAGACACTTACATTTCATAAACTTTAATGAACTGTTTCTGGACTGAAAAGAGGTCAGCCATGTTAAAAACAAATCTGTACCTTGCTTTCTTGCTTTCTCTCTCCTCTTCCTTTCCTCCTCATACTTTGGATCTTCCTCCTCATTGGCTGACTGATAGACCGTCTCTGCATCACTGTCATCATTGTAACTGTGCAAGCAGTCCTTGAGGTTGGCCAGCTCTAACTGAGCGTGTTCATCGACCACCAGAGTGTATTTAACAGAGTCATAGTTTAACTGTGCCATATCTTCCCTCTTTGGTGCAATCTGAGCAGCCGCACCATCTCCCTGAGTGACAAAGGTGGTGCCACCCACCTCATTGTTATAGTCACCTTTTCCTCCCCTTGTCTCCACCTCTGACTTTGTACAGTCAACCTCAGCTTTTTTATTATCTGTAAGGCAAGGGGTTGGACCAATCTGGATGTTCAAGCACGGAGTTGGATCTCCTTCTCCCTCTTCTTCGCTGATGTCTGTGTCGATTCGGTGGACTTGAGAAGGATGTGGAGGCCCTGGTGGGGGTCCCTCTGTATCTGAGCTGAGGGACATTCTGTTTAGCCCCCCCTCGCTGCTGGACAGGGAGAGGATTGAGGGGTTGTCTTGGATCCTTTCATGGTTTTGTCCTTAAAGCACACAATATGTTAGCTACAACAGAGTGCTTAAATATATAGTTACTTGTGAACTGCCTGCCAACAAAATGGGAATCAAAATGATTCATGGACCAGAGATATGATTACATAGATTAGATATTCCTTTCCTTAGATCGTGATGGTGTAGCGTGATACAGATATTGAAAAGAGCAAACTAGTACTAGTTTTATTTAGTAGATGGAAGCCATTCAACAACAAGGGTTTTTATCACCAAGTATAAAAGTTACCTACCACCCTGTGCTAAAGATGGGTTCTTTACCTTGGTTATGGGTCTTGTCCTCGGTTCGTGGTGCTAGAGGCGTGCGTGGGACCACCATGGCTGTAAGATATACTTCTTGGTTGGACAGTATGTTATTGGGCTTCACTACCCCTGCTTTGTTAACTCTTTTAGAACCTACTTTTCCTTTCCCATCAGCCCCCCAGCTTTTCAGTCCATTTGTTTCTCTTGGCCTCTGTCCATTTCTCTCTTTCTCCTTCCCCCTGGACTGATCACACAGCCTTCCACCTCTTCTATCTTCCTTCCCGGTTGTCCCTCCATTGTGACCTCTGGTGTCTCCCAGGCTCCTCTCTCTCATTGCTAGGGCTCCTCTTACTCCTTTCCTTTGACTCCTTGCTGTGGTGTAGGACTGTGTCTGTGTGAACCCTGACACTTGTCTTTCTCTCAGTCGAGCTTGCGTCTCTACAGCAGCAACCTGAGAGCTAGCTTTGCTGTTCACTCTGTTGGCTGAGGGTGGTTTTGGTGCCAGGCGGCGCGTTTTTTGCTGAACTTTGTCCTCTGCTTTTGGTTGGACATCTGGGGGTGTTAGATCCCCTTTAGAAAAAACAAAGGTATCATATTACGTATTACACAAACAGTTGTACAGAGATGGATTATCAAAGTTGCATTCAGTAGGCAGTTTATGGATTAGAATGACATGAACTGAAAAAAGCACACAATATATTTCAAATATTTGAGTATTTATTGCTTTCATTGTCAAGGATGGATACATGGATCGCTATTCGTCAAAAAGTATGTCTATACTTTTGACGGGTACTGTTAAATCAAGGTTGTTTGAATCGGCTAAATTTTAAGTGCCTCAATCACTTCAATCAATCAGATTATGTTTTTTTAAATGTGCCTTCTGGCAATGGGGTTAATAGAATGCATCATCAAATGAGATCTTGCTTGCGAAAATAATTATCTCAACTCCTTAATAAGTAGATAAAAACAAGCCCAAGTAGGTTCTTGGGGAGTCATCCTGTAAAATAAAATGGAGGGCCATGTTGACTGCATCATCTACAGACCTGTTGGCTCCAGACTTCTAGACTTCATGACCACTGAGGTCAGGGCGATGGGCCATTAAGTCCTGTGATCCTAGGCTTTTTGGGGACATGGCATGTCCAGTAGAGCAGTGTTTTTCAACCAGTGTGCCGTGAAAAAAATCATTTTTTACATACTGTCACTTCATTGGTGAAAAAAAAAGAGCCAACTTGTGTGTTTGTGTGTGTGTCGTCGCGCTGTTGGTGGCATGAAGGCTCAATACTCCCCTCTGCCTGTGGGTGGCGGTACGCAGCGTAATTAATAGGCAGATTTGCTGAGGCGACAATTTAAAAAAGTGAGATTTAAGGCCGGCGCATGCTTCTGCGTCTGCGTTTGCGTCGTTGCGTCGACGCACTCGTTTCAATTCATGGTTCTGCGTGTGTTGCAGAGCAATTCACAACCAGAACAACAGGCGGAGTAACGTGTTTTGTTGAAGACGACCTAGAGAGTCACGTCTATTTATTTATTTATTTATTTATCATAGACTTTATTGCCTCGTGCATCGCCACTGCTGCTTTTCATCGCGGACACATTTGTCCCGTATTTTCCTCCACAACTTTGTGCACCTCTCGACCGGCAAACCGGCGTTTGCGGCGATCTCCCTCCGTGAATCCAACCCGCTTCTACAACCCGCCAATGACGGCTTGTATAAGCGGTCATATTTACGCATTTCTTCCGACAAAAGTTCTTAAATCTGATCTCTCCGTTCTCTCGTAAACGTTCTTCGTTTTAGTAATGGCGGTATCGGGCTATGAAAGCGGAAATGTGAGACTCCGTAAAGGACGTAGTTAGCGGACCAATCGCAGCCTGGTGCGCTGCGGGAGGCTTGCGTTGCTTGCGTGGCTCGACACACGCAAGGACGCAAGGAGGTGTGAAAAGCAACGCAACGTAGAAGGGAGTGGTTCGGGGAACGGTGCCGGGGGAGGCATAATCAACCTCAGCTGAGATTAATCAGTGTTTGTGTTCCTCCTTTTAGTAGGAGAGATCCGGCGACAGCGAGGAGGGAGGCGAGGAGGCTGGAGCCGGTTGTGCGTTGTAAAAACGATAAAATACTAAACTACTACTACTACTAAAGACTGTACACTGAAACCCTCAGCCGCATCCTCATTATTCCGGGACCCCCACAGACCCACACGTTACAATCCTATTGACGTTACTCTCCAGAATAGAGAGAGGCGTCAATGTACAAAACCAATGCACCAAGGCAGCCATCTGCAGCCCCATCTTCAAATTTTCTTACTTGCCCGCCATGCTCGGGCTGGTATCTCCCAATGTTTTGGGTCTATTACTCATGAAAAACTAATCAGACCAGGGTGGTCATTGAATCCAGCGCCCAGTACTTGGCGTCTCACTAGTGCCCACTGGTTCTGATCTCACTTCCTCCTCAGTGTCATGTTAGGCTTTTGGAAGGAGAGGGTTGCAGTTATTGGGGACATCCAGTAGATGTTTCATTGTTTCTTTGTGAATGAAGACCACCGCAACTTCCTTTGCTTTTCATGATACAACAAGAATGATATCACTAAAGAAACTGTGAAATATCGAACGAAGGTCCACATCTGCGGCAACGCATCTCCCGCTAGCTATGGGCTGCGAAGGGCCATTAGAACATTTCAATATCTCACCAGCGGACAGAGAGCCCATCGGAAAATGAAGGTGTCGCCCCCCCCCCCCACGTAAACTGTCAGTTTGTTCACAATGCAGTAACAATCACGAAGACGAAGATCTGACACACTTAAATCTATATTTTGTTTACGGGAAAATGATTAATTGCAACAGAGGTTGTCAGTTCATTGAGAATATAATATTCAAGAAGAATATATATAGAATAGAATATAGAATAGAATATATGAGATTAACTTTATTTGAAGCCATTGGAATCCATCATGACATTTTTCCTTTATTTGTCATTTAGTGTCCATACCTGTAATATGTGGGGAGGGGAAACAGGAGTCCTTCCAGCTGTCATTATTGCCTAAAGAGTTGTTGTTAATGGAGTCCTGGATAGAGTTGGTGAAACAGAACAGGAATGTAAGAGCAAAAACCAACACACAATTGGGTTATCACACACACAAACACACACACCGACAAACACATACATACACAATTAAATGTTTTTTGGGAAATTATGTGGATATCCTGTAAAGAAAGTAGTAATTAATAAATGCAAACATTTTGTACAACTTTATAATGTCTTTCTGTATGCCTTAGCTCAAGACCAAAGGGAGGGGCATTACATGTGTTGGGCCATAGTAGAAAAGATAGTGAGGGGCAGAAAATGGGAAGTCCATTAGGGGTGTGGTTTACGCAAGGACACAGCCACTGCCTGAGATGTCATATGAAAAGAAGGAGAACTTCAGGAGAGTATATGCCCAGTGTGTTGTCGGAAATCAGCCGGCCTTTTGTGTGACCACTTTACAGGGACCAGTCTGTCGGGTGAAACACATTAGGCCTCTTCTCCATGAAGTTCCTCTTCTTGCAAGAATGAATAATTTAAGCATTATGGAATGCTATTGTGGTGGCGTGCAGTGGTTTGGCTCAGGGAACAGTGCTGCGAAGAGGTGTTATTGGCCTTATTACATCATGTGGGGTTAAATGTTTCTAGCCCTTTAAAACAAGCAATAGTGGTGATTTTGCAGGGTTCCAGAGAAGGTTGAATGGGGAATGCTGAGGGAGAGCACCATCAGAGAGTCCCAAATGAGAAAGTCTGGTTATTTCTGTTGTCCATAAAATACCACAGGCAACCCAATACATCACAGCTACCTACTACCATTCGTGATAAGTAAATTCAGACAAAAAGAGGCTACTGCTACTGTTATGCAATCTTTCAGTATGTTGGATTTGGTTTTATTATCTTAAATATGATTTTATAGATTTAATAAAACCTTGTTTTGTTAATAACTACCAACATGGTCTGCCTTATCCACAGTGACATAACTGCATGCCTTGGGTTCTATTAAAATCAAACTAGTATTTCCTGGGGTGTAATTCCCCATGTGTAATATTCCCCTAAAGCCCTGTCAGAGTGGCAACTCAAAATACTGGGGTTTAAATACAAATGAAGTTGATGAAGAAGGCTAAATTGTCTTATACTAAGGGTTATACCAATTTGTCACGCTTCTTTTCAAGCTGTTTGATGCCCCAGCCACATTCTAACGTCTCTGACAGTCCCAAGAGTACATCCTATGTACCTGGAGGATGTCATCAATCACAGCAACAGCTGCGTAGAGCAAATGCGGCAGGGAGCCGATGTGCTTAAGTCACTGAGAAAGGCTGGACTCAGCCAACCCGTCTGTGGGCTGACAGAGGGAGATACGGTATCAAAGGTACCACTGGGTGCCGTGCAGATGCATCCTGGCTGACCTAATCAGCCAGTCAGACCCAGTTCAGTGGACAGAGCAGTGTTTCCATACATCTACACTGTAAAAAAGAATCTGTTGAAAATACGGTGAAATACTGGCAGCTGTGGTTGCCAGAACTCCACCGTAAAAATGACAGCGTCAACGTATTAGACATTACGGGATGTTTTTTACTTTAGTTGTGGATGCCAAAACGTGACCATAAAAACGACAACGCCCACGTATGACGTTTTTTGGCAGTTGTAAATTTTCACAGTTCAAAACTTTTTGTTTGTGGCAAATGACTATTGAAAAAAATAAATATTAAAAACATGTTGATGGTAATTTGCGTTAAAAACATCTGCTGAAAATACGGTCAAATACTGCAGTGAGAACTTACAGATAAGACATTACGGTATGATGTTCTGGCCACTGTAAATTTCACAGTTGAGAAAGGTTTTCATTTTTCATTGACACAAACCCTTGAAAGTCACAACACGAGAATGTTTTTGGACCGTGGGAAGAACTGACGCAAGCATGGAGTGGAATCCAACCCAGGATCTTGGTGCTATGAGGTGACAGTGCTAAAGTAAAGGACTATTATTTTTAAAAGTATAGTAAAAGTAATTTGCCGTAAACATGTCGTGGACGTTATCGTTTTTATGGTCATGTTTTGGCATCCAAAGCTGCCGGTATTTTACCGTATATTGTTTTTAAAGTTAATTACCGTAAACAAATAAGGATTCTGAACTGTGAAATTTACAGTTAAAAAAACATCCCATAATGTCTAATATGTTGACGCTGTCATTTTTCACCGTATTTTCAACATATTTATTTTACAGTGCACGCTGGTCTGTATATTTAACACCAACAACATATATTTTTTAAAGGTAATTCATGTAAAAATCACAATATTGAATGATTTCCATATTACGGTGCATTTCTGTACAGTACAAATTCTAGTACAATTAACAGTGATAAAATGTATTTATTACAATATATGAATGGCCAAATGGGGGCTAGAAGCAGTGTTTTCACTACCATTATATTAAGGGGCGCCCTGCCCCCCCTTGCAATGTCAAGTTCATTCTGTTAAATTTTATTTTCTATTTAGCGCCAGATCACAACAGATTTAAGGCTACATTTCCTATAGAACAGTTTTATACCTTGTTCTTTTATTAAACAAACTAAAAGAAAATTACGCATAAATTCAGTCTATCAGGGAGGTGCAGGTGATTGGACACACATGTGGAAACAATCAGACAATCATAGGGGATGACAGGACCAGGCAGGAAGTGAAGTTACCCAGGGAGAAACGAAGCAGAAACTACAAAATAAGACAGGAAATAACCCACACCGTGACAGTACCACCCCTCAAGGGCCAAATTCCAGACGGCTCTAAACTAGCGGAGAGCGGACAAGGGGTGGGAGGAAGCACTGCATGAAAAGTGAGATTTTCGTCCCCGTAAACGCCCGGAAATCTCCCTCATTTCCGACAATTTCCGACAATTTGCAACCCGCGCACGTCGCGTTTGTCTGTGCCACAAATTGTCGGAAACGAACCATGACGTAGGTGGAGAGCTGGCGGAGGTGCGAATGGCCCGAATTAGCATATGAATGCAGCGAAACCGCGGGTGGCCGAGCCGAGCAGGCTTGAATATCCTTACTCCTTATTGGATGAAACCACAACTTACTAACAAATAAAATCACTCGTGATTGGCAGGAAAACCACACCTGGGCAAACCAGGCTTGAGTTTCCTTGTTCATGATTGGATGAAACCACAACTTTTAATCACTCGTGGTTGGCAGATCTGTCGCTATTGGTCACCCGCCTCATTTTATTTATATATATTTATATATTCATATTATGCTGTATATTCATTTCATTGTTATCATATGCAGGCTACTACACTATTATTAGGATACCAACCAGGACATCAATGAATTTATAGAGAAAATGAACATTTGCCACATGTTTATGCAAAGAAAGAGCTTTATTAACAACACACAAACAACAACTACATACAAAGTGAGGATCTGCCCACACTTGGGTAAAGGCGGTTTAAAAACTACATCTCAGTAAACTGTCCGTTTGCCTCCTCGGGGTTGTAGACCGTCACTGGCGCCGTGTTTTCCGAGGCAGGTCTGTTGTGCAGGCGCCTCGTGTGTGTGGCGACCGTACAATCCACCCGAGACCCCGCCAACAACGCCGTCCTCTCCGTCCGACGTGAGCTCCACGGTGGCGGATTTCCAGAGTTCCACCTCGTCATCAGCCAGCACACTTTGTCTCGATTCCAGCAGCTGTAAAAACAACAATGAATCAGTACTGTGCGATGCGATGCGTACGGACACAACACATCTATCAATGCACCTGAAAAAAAGTCAGCAAATAAACTCTGACCGTCTTTCTTCTCGCTCAACTCCGCGCTGAATCCTTCGCAGCTTCCGCCCGCAATGAGTGTTCTGGCTGAACCTGAAGCTCCTGCATGCCGTCTGAAAATACGTCTCACAGGCAGCTGAAAACAATTAAATGAGTGTGGTATGAATACAAAAAAAAATCAAAATCAAGTCACAGTAACATTTAACAAGAAAGGATAAACAGTGTCACTTACACACAATGACGTCGTCTAAATCTGGACTTTTCCCGGAGCAAATACGAGGTCACCGTCTCATTATGAGGCGAGATTAGTCTGTGAAAACAAAATGTACAGTTATGATCGGTATCTATACGTATATATTTCCTAATAGCGCAGAATGAAAGCATATTCTTTAAATCTGACCCTTGCTCCGGTTCGTAGCGCCTGTAATTCGTCTCGGCGTTGTGAAGACTGCGCACCGCTTCCTGTAAACGACACGGCAAAGAAAATAGACTTTAATAAAGCTGTTTCTGCTCACTTGTAAGGCTACTAGGCTACTCTTAGCTTTCGTTTGAGGCTACGCTACTTTTAGCTTAGCTTGCAGTCATCGAACGTATTCTTACCGCTATCTTGGGATTGTGCGCCCGTCTCCTCTTCTTTGAGTCAGTTCCTCTCCTCCATGGACAGAAACCTGGAGAGTCCCGAACGCTCCAGTGGAGCGAACCGCTCGTTGATATCGGCAGTTTGTTGTTGGAGTTGACGAGACGATCCACTGAGAGCATTCAGCAGCTTCTTCTCGTCTGTCTGCGGACTGGCCGAAAGTTGGTGGCCGCGGAGAGGAGTTGAAGGCGAGTTGAACGCGAGCCTGAGACGTCGTCCCGCCATTATTCACGAACCAGCAAAAACCAAACAAAGGAACTGGAGCTACAGTTCTTCTGAATATAGTAACACACTGTTTGTATGCTCGTCTTGCAAGTACTGCTGTCTGAGTCATGCCTATGACCTCACACGTGATTGGACGAGGAGTCTAAGGGTCCTCCAATCACATACGAGGTTATTGTTATACGGAAGGACCAGTATTTTAGGAAGACAAATGGTTGAGACTTTGAAACAGCTGATATGCTTTATGTAAAGCAGTGTTTTGGTGTCAGCAGAACGACTTTCCCTGGAAAACTGTACAGTGGTGCCTCTTTCTCCATTCCACCAGACAATCTTGAGTCTGACATACATGCAATGTTGACAATGTATCATCAGATGTACCCTTGTGTCACTGAGGTTGAATGTTTTGCCATGACATGTAAACGGGTAACATATATGAATGTAACTTACTCAATCGATAGATGCAGAGCATAAAGGTGGTGGAGCATCCAAGTGGTGTGGAAACACTAACAGTTTTGAGGAACCCGTCCTTCAGGAATCAGGAATCAGGATCAGGAATCAGGAAACATTTATTAGCCAAAATATGTCAAACATACAAGGAATTTGTCTTGGCGGTTAGTGCGCGACAGTAGACAGACAAGACAACAGTGCACAAGTAATAAAATAAAGTGGTATGAAATGCTAATGCAATGGGTTAGTAGAATAAGGCTAAGGCTATGGGTTAGTATAAAACAAGGGAATAAAGTTAAAAAAAATTTAATATTAAAAAGTTAAAAAGAAAAATATTAAGCATAAAGTGCACTAACAAACAAGTAACAGACAAGAGACAAAGTGACAAGTGACAAAGTGATGAATTGCAGTTAAAGTGGCATGTGCAGTATGAGGGGGAGTGACCGGTGGAGTGTTAATAGTCAGGCAGTGGGGGACCGGGCTCTGTTGATGAGCCCGACTGCCGACGGGAAGAAACTGTTCGTGTGGCGGGAGGTCGTAGTCCTGATGGACCTCAGCCTCCTGCCAGATGGAAGGGGCACAAACAGTTTTTGTCCGGGGTGGGAGGGGTCGGCCGCGATCTTTTTAGCTCGCTTTAGAGACCTGGAAGCGAACAGGTCCTGCAGGGACGGCAGATTGCAGCCGATCACCCTCTCTGCAGAGCGGATGACACGCTGCAGCCTGGCCTTGTCCTTGGCTGTGGCTGCAGCGTACCAGACGGTGATGGAGGAGCAGAGGATGGTCTCGATGATGGCCGTGTAGAAGTGGACCATCATCGTCTTTGGCAGGTTGAGTTTCTTCAGCTGCCTCAGAAAGAACAACCTCTGCTGAGCCTTCTTGGTGATGGAGCTGATGTTCAGCTCCCACTTGAGGTCCTGGGTGATGATGGAGCCCAGGAAACGGAAGGAATCAACAATAGTGACGGGGGAGTCACGCAGGGTGATGGGGGAGGGTGGGGCTCTGTTCCGCCGGAAATCCACAACCATCTCCACTGTCTTTAGAGCGTTGAGCTCGAGGTTGTTCTGGCTGCACCACGACACCAGATGGTCAGACTCCCACCTGTAGGCGGACTCGTCCCCACCAGAGATTAGTCCAATGAGGGTGGTGTCATCCGCAAACTTCAGGAGCTTGACGGACTGGTGGCTGGAGGTGCAGCTGTTGGTGTACAGGGAGAAGAGCAGAGGGGAGAGAACGCAGCCTTGGGGGGAACCGGTGCTGATGGTCCGAGAGGCTGAGACATGTTTCCCCAGCTTCACGTGCTGCTTCCTGTCAGACAGGAAGTCTGTGATCCACTTGCAGGTGGAGTCGGGCACGTGCAGCTGGGAGAGTTTGTCCTGCAGCAGAGACGGGATGATAGTGTTGAAGGCAGAGCTGAAGTCCACAAACAGGATCCTGGCGTAGGTTCCTGGGGAGTCCAGATGCTGTAGGATGTAGTGGAGGGCCATGTTGACAGCATCGTCCACAGACCTGTTGGCTGTGGACGATGCTGGAGGGGAGGGGGTCGGTGAGGGACTTCAGGTGGGTCAGGACTAGCCGTTCAAAAGACTTCATGACTACAGAGGTCAGGGCGACGGGCCTGTAGTCATTGAGTCCTGTGATCCTGGGCTTCTTGGGGACAGGGATGATGGTGGAGGCCTTGAAGCAGGCTGGTACGTGGCATGTCTCCAGGGAGGTGTTGAAGATGTCAGTGAACACCGGAGACAGCTGGTCAGCACAATGCTTCAGGGAGTGAGGGGAAACGGAGTCCGGACCGGCTGCCTTACGGGGATTTAGTCTTCTAAAGAGCCGGTTAACGTCTCTCTCCAGAATAGAGAGGGTCGTTGCTGGTGGGGGAGGGGAAGGTGATATAGATGAAGAGGCGTGAGCACCTGATGGGCTGGGGGAGGGAGGGGAAGGGGACTGCAGCAGGTTGGTGGAGCTGTGGGGGATGGGATCAGGACATTGTCTTTCAAATCTGCAGTAGAACTCATTGAGCTCGTCTGCCAGGCGGAGGTCATTCATGGAGTGGGGTTTTTTTGGCTTGTAGTTGGTGAGGTGTTTGAGGCCTCTCCAAACCGAAGCAGAGTCACTTGCTGAGAACTGTTGTTGGAGTTTCTCAGAGTACAGTCGTTTCGCATCCCTCACCGCCTTGCTAAACTTGTATTTTGCCTCTGTGTACAGGTCTTTGTCCCCACTCCTAAATGCCTGATCCTTCTGCAGGCGTAGTGTTCTGAGTTCCGCTGTGAACCAGGGTTTGTCGTTGTTGTAACTCACCCTGGTGCATGATGGTACACAGCTGTCCTCACAGAAGCCGATGTAGGAAGTTACAGCCTCTGTGAACTCATCCAGACTGTCAGTAGCAGTCCTGAAAACATCCCAGTCTGTGCAGTCAAAGCACGCCCGAAGATCCTCCAGCGCCTCACTGGTCCACTTCTTGAATTCTCTCACAGGTTTACAGAGCTTTAGTTTCTGCCTGTATGCAGGAATCAGATGGACCATGACGTGGTCAGAGTGTCCCAGTGCAGCACGAGGGACGGCGTGATAAGCCCTGCTTACTGTGGTGTAACAGTGATCCAGCGTGTTCTCCTCTCTGGTGGGGCATTTAATAAACTGTCTGTATTTAGGAAGTTCATGGCTGAGATTTCCTTTGTTAAAGTCCCCGAGGACAATAACTAAAGAGTCCGGGTTGGTCCGCTCCACACGCCGTATCTGGTCGGCGAGTGTCCGCTGTGCCTCGTGCACGTTGCCCGCCGGCGGCATGTAAACACCGACCAGGATGAATGAAGCGAACTCACGGGGGGAATAAAATGGTTTGCAGTTGATGAAAAAAGTTTCCAGATCAGGAGAACAGTGTTGTAGGATCACCGTTACGTCGTTGCACCAGCTGTTGTTGAAGTAGAAGCAGATTACCCTTATCCACCCTTTGTCTTGCCGGAGAGCTCCGTGTCGCGGTCCGCTCGGAGCAGCTGGAAGCCCGCCAGCTGGAGCGCGGAGTCCGGTATCGATCCGCAGAGCCACGTCTCCGTGAAGCACAAGACGGAGGATGTAGAGAAGTCTCTGTCTCTCCTCATCAGCAGCTGAATTTCGTCCAGTTTGTTGCACAGTGAGCGCACGTTGGAGAGAAAGGTGCCTGGCAGCGGAGTGCGAGAACCACGCCTGCGGAGTCTCACCAGCGAGCCGGCCCGTTTTCCTCTCCTACGGCGTCTCGAGAAAGATGCCTGGCAGCGGAGTGCGAGAACCACGCCTGCGGAGTCTCACCAGCGAGCCGGCCCGTTTTCCTCTCCTACGGCGTCTCACAGCGTGACGAAAGGTGAGCGCACCTTTGACTAGAATGTCCAGTAATTCCACGGAGGAAAGCAGGAAAGTTGGAAGAGTTGTTCCACGGATGTTCAAGAGCTCATCTCTGGTGAAAGAGCTCCGGGAATCGCAGCAGCAAACCCTCTAGCAGAACTACGACCAGCCATTATAAAGCAGTTTATTGTTGTTAATGTTGTGTCAAAGGGTACGGCATTTAAACATGTTCTTGCACAAGTTTCCTGGCTTCATCCCCACCCGGACAGACATTTTTATGGAAAGCCAATAGAAGTTTGGGGCTTGCAGGGAACAGACACGTCATACCCAGCATCATTTCTGCCAGTTGAGCGCATTGCTAGAAGATGTGTGGTTAATACATCCTCTGTGCATTTAAGCAAGACCAAAGAAAAGGTCACTGTAGTCCTGCCACTATGCACTGTAGTTGAGCTCTAGGAGACTGTGATCTCTGCAGACCCCCATGCTGATTCAAATGTTGTTTGCATGAAATGCTCATTATACCTTGATTAAAACTCATCTTTTGAAGAAGATTGTTTGTGTATCTTTTTTACATAACATTTGCCATTGCTAATGGCATACACAGAAATCTAGCATATTTGAATTAAATAAATCAATTCAAGCTAAAATGTAAGACTATAATTAGGCTACTGAGCCTGATCTATTTGTACTAGAGATTTTCTTACCTTTTAAAAAAATGTCACCTGGGCTAAAACTCCCTCTGCGACCCTGATTTGCGTTTGTATAGCTCACAGCATTTTCATTTACATGTCAAAGCCTCCCCTAGAATTAGGAGGAGGGGGTTCATGGGGGGACAACTGCCAAGGGAGGCCCACATCAATTTCTGACAATTTCCGGCAGTTTTCGGCGTTGCCCGCAAATTGCCGTAAACCTGAAATTCCACGACAATTTACAGTGCCGCATACTGCCGAAAATCCCACTTTTCATGCAGTGAAGGGAAACCAGAGACGGTTGGAACATGGAACACCTCCGGAGTCGACGGCTCAGCCCCCCCATAACCTGCCCCTCAAGGGCCGGATCCCAGACGGCCCTCAAATCACCAACGGGAGGGTGGGAGAGAACCACGGGATAGGAGGGAGGGAGCCTGAGTCTTGGAGCGGGGACTGGAGGCGTCAAGGTCATAAGTCTCGCAGCGGGGACTGGAGGCGTCGGGGTCATGAGTCTCGGAGCGGGGACTGGCCGAGTCGGGGTTGGGGCCTGGAGTCTCGGAGCGGGGACTGGCCGAGTCGGGGTTGGGGCATAGAGGAACAGGAGATCACTGCGGCGGCCCAGCGGGAACGGGAGAGCGCTGCGACCCAGCGCGGAAAGTGGTGGGCTGCGGCCCAGCGTGGAGGGAGAAGGTGGCCTGGAGCTTGGCTGCGAGGTCCATCACCCGATCCCAGTGAGATCGGTCTCCAATCGACCACGAGAAGGCCTCCTCCTCTGGGCGGAGGATGGTAAGAGCGGCTACCCGAGCGCCTTCTGGGGACTCGACGGAGTAGGCCAGAAGCCAGCTGGGAAGCCAGCTGTGGATCCAGCGAGGGCATTTTCCCCATGCCGAGCAGCCAGCTGTATGCTGCGTGGCCCGCCCAAAGCCAGACGGGTCCCCGGAATTGGTCCCGGGGAAAAAACTCTTTTAGTCGCGTCATTCTGTCGGGGATGCGGGGAAGGCAGGACTCAAAATGCAGACTTTCAAAAGCAAAAGACTTTAATAGTCAAAAGGGCAAAAAGCAAAAGGCCAACGGGCAAAAACACACACAGGAACCGGGGGAAAACGGCAGTCAGGAACTAGAGACATCCAGGACATTCGACAATGACACGACAAGTGACAAGAGACACACACTGCTTAAATACACTAGGGAGGTGCAGGTGATTGGACACAGGTGTAAACAATCAGACAATCACAGTGGATGACAGGACCAGGCAGGAAGTGAAGTTACCCAGGGAGACACGAAGCAGAAACTACAAAATAAGACAGGAAATAACCCACACTGTGACACAGTCAGAAAGACTAGCTGAACATTTGTGTGCATTTCACAGGTTCCCGTCTCTCTCCCTGTGGTCATGCTGTCAAAACTTGTTGCTGTCAGTTGTCATTTCAGCCGCACCAGATGCAACCCTCCACCACCCATACCATGATGACTGGGTCCGCCAGATACCATGGTATCTCTACATCTAATTTATTACAAACTTCGTCCTTTGGATTGGCTGGCTGTCATCTCTTTTCAGTTCTGCGTTCCCAGAACTATGGTAGTCCATTTCCGCACTAAAAAATAATTATGGAGTTTGAAAATCAAAATGATGAGATAAGACATTCGCAGGCTCCTTCATAGTTCGGTAAAGTGGGCAAGATATTCACAGATTCAGACTTTCCGGTTCAATGGCATGCCAGCGAAACATTATTTTACCAATATGGACCGGTTTGCAAGCTGGATGATTTGCTTTTAGTGTGCGGCTGAAGTGAGACTCCGTATTGGTCAAATGATAGTAAAATAGGGTTGTTGCTGGTTGTCATCTACGGTCTACTAAGGTTACAGAGAGGTGTTGTTTGTGTTTTAACAACGTTTTATCTCATAATTTTGACTTTCTATCCCTTTTCTTTAGTGTGGAAATGGCCTTTTATAGTTCTTGGAATGCATAACTAGCCAATCCAAAAATCAGGTTTGTATTGTCTGTCAAAAAGAAAAAACTGTGAAAAGAAAACACAGGTTCAAGTTTTGCGAGCGAGCAAAGACACCGACTTTTGCTTGCTCGAGACAGACTTTTGCTCGCTCAAGACCGACTTTTACTCGCGAATGGTTGATTTCCACGCGCCTGGACCTGATTTGTGCTCTGACGTAGATATGCCTTATCTGATCTCATTGGCCATCTGTTTGATTATGTTGATAATAGATTGATTGATACAATTGATTATTATGTGCACAACAAAGAAGAGTTTATGGAGTCTTATCTGATAGTATTGCCTAAATGAAGCATAAATAAGGTGAATAAAATAGATCCACTTACAGGCTCCCTGTTAAATCAAGAATTTAAGGTACTTCTCCTCACCTACAAGGCACTTACTGGTGAGGCACCGTCTTATCTTAAAGAGCTTGTAACACCGTATTGCCCTACAAGGCAGCTGCGCTCCATAGATGCTGGGTTACTTGTTGTTCCTAGGGTTTTAAAAAGGATGGGAGCCAGAGCCTTCAGTTATCAAACTCCTCTTTTGTGGAACCAGCTTCCACTTCCAGTCCGGGGGGCAGATTCGGTCAGCTCTTTTAAAGTACAGCTTAAAACTTTCCTCTTTGATTTTGTTTATAGTTAGGGCTGGCTCAGGTTAGCCCGGACCAGCCCTTAGTTAAGCTGCTATAGGCTTAGCCTGCCGGGGGACTTCTTAAGACACACCAAGCTCCGCTCTCACGCTCTCTTTCTACAATAATCCACGTTTTATTAATGTACATGACTAATTCAGCTTCTTTCCGGAAGTTTTTTTGAGCTTTTTCCCCTAGCAGGTCTCCATAGATCGTAGTTCCTTCTGGACCCTGTTCATGACACCTGCCGTAGCCCTGCTGACACCTGCTGCTGCCATCATCATCATTATTATTTTAAATATTTATCATATTACTGTAATCATAAACCAACATTACCCTCTCCTAAAGTCTCTGTGCTCTCCCTCCCCACAGGCTTCTGTGGATGGGGGCTCTATCTGATGGTGGTTGCCTCTGCAGTGGTCCTGCTGTGCGCCTGACTTACTACTCACAATTACTTGAATCATTTCTGTCGTAGGAATTGCATGTATTATACATTGTTCATTCTGTACACATGGCATCCATTGTAGTCTGTCTATCCCGGGAGTGGGATCCCTCCTCTGACGTTCTCCCTAAGGTTTCTTTCCATTCTTGCCGATGTGTGGGCTTCGGGACAGAGGATGTCGTATGTGTACAGACTGGAAAGCCCTCTGAGGCAAATTTGTAATTTGCGATTTTGGGCTATACAAGATAAAATTAATTGAATTGAATTGAACCATGGGAAACTTTGACCGACATTTGTGTTCATTGAGGACATTTAATTACTTCTTGTTTTTTTGTGTGACTTGCCAATGCTATCATTTCATGTTCCCTGGGATTGGCTACCAACTTTTTATGTATTTAACTTTGCTTAATCATCCTCACCTCATTCTCTCGTTTTAGGATTTTAGCCTAATATTCTAGAAGTCTTTTGCCTCATCCTTGTCTGATGTCTTGAGGGACATCCTGAGTAGTGAATCTGCACCCAAAGCAATTTCATTCAAGAAACAAAATAAGAAAACTGTCTATAATAAGTAATTTGTATGTTGATATTAAAAGCAAACCAGGTTATGTCCAAATTACATGCTCTGATCTGTCATTAAGTAAACACGATGCAACTAAACCAAAGGGATTCACTCTTTTAAAACTGCTGAGTGAGTGCTCGTCACTACTGCTGGCTCCCTCCAGAGACCCCTCATTACTGCACACTACCTGAGGAGCCAGGGCTTTATCTCATTCACTATCATCTAGAGTCCAGACATGTTTTCAATGTAATGTTCTTTGCACTATCCTCTTCTTTGATTCTCTTTCTCTCTTACTATGAGATACTGCTACAAATGACACATCTTAGATATTGTTGTTTTTTTACAGTATTTCACAAGATGGCAGAGCAGATTGAATTATTTTGATTAACCAGGGTCAGTCCCAACAAAAGCAATGTTTTTAAGCAAGTCACTGAACCCCTAGCCGCACATCTATGTGTGTCCGCTGTAATACTTCATGGTATAGATTGAAATATTCAAAATATTTTATAGGTATTTGCTGACAATTTTACCACCAACACACATTAAAGGAACTTTGAGGAAGCCAACCAACGTTCAGCTACAGCTAAACCATTTTAAGATCTGATCACTCACACACACACCCAACAGCAAACACAAACTGTCTCCTCCCAGGGAATGCGCACGCACACGCACACGCATGCGCACACACACACACACACACACACACACACACACACACACAGTAACCAATTATTGCCTTGTTCTATGCACAAGATAACCAATAATCATACACACGCTCATTCACTCTGTAGCCAATCTTTCCAGCTTGTTAAAAATCAAGGGAACCTCCCAGCCTCCCTACCTGGGTGCCAGCTTGTGGTAGCTGGGGAAACAGAGCCAGGGTGGTTGGTCTTTTGGGTCGAAATTTTTCCATGACAACGCAGGTTGATCCCCCTCTTACAGGCGACAGCTTCCCATTTCCCTCCTCCTCCTCCTGCTCCCCTTTCTCCTTTTCTCCTCTTTTATTAAAACAGCGTTGGCGCTCCTCACCTTGGACAAGGCCTCCCCCACCCACCTCTACCTCCCTCTCTTCCCCTTCTTCCTCTGCATTCTCATCAGCAGTGATCAGATCCAAGCCTCTGAACACACCCCCTCCACTCCCTCCTTGCCTGATCATTGGTTGTTCAGTATCACATCATCATCCTCAACATCATCATCTTCCGGCAGGAAAAGAGTAGAATGGGGGGAGAGGTAGAGAAACTAGAGGAAGGGAGAGAGAGAAAGCAATGGATGTGACTAGTGTTTAATTGTAAAGGGATGTGCAAGGCTTGAGAGAGAAGAAAGCAGGGGGAAAGGGACAGAGGTGCAGAGAGGGAGCGGAAAGGAGAGGAGGCAGTCATGACTAACCAATCACAGCAAAGCATAACATCATCATCTCCTGTTTTTGTGTGTGTGTGTGTGTGTGTGTGTGTTTTTTCTGACCCAGGTAAATAAGATTAGACACGGGCAGTGATCCCATGGAGAGGAGAGAGGCCAACCAAAACAAACAGTCATGGAATAGCAAGCAGCGAACCTCAACTGTGGCTACACTCGACCATGTCAGTTATTTTACCCAGTAGAACTTGCAGGTATTATTTAATAAATGCCCAATTTAACGATTTTCCATCCGAATTGAGAAATATATTTTTTATTAACATTAACACTAAACATCCATTAAACAAAGCCAGGATCCGGGCTGTCTTATGATCTACTCAATTGACATACGCTAAAGTAAAATACCAACACTTCTACATGTCTCCTACTTTTCTCCATAGGCGTGAACTATTGAGAAAAAGCAAGCAGGCATTACTATTTCTTTTTTAAACAGGTTCTAAACCCAATTTTAAAAATCCCATAATTTACATAAATTTGGTGATCTGAGATTAAGTTGAATAATTAATAACAGAAGTAGCGCAGAAAAAAACATCTCTCTCTGTCATGTAAATTGTGACAACTAATTCACAAAGCGCTTCCTCATGATAACATTACATTACATTACATGTAATTTAGCTGACGCTTTTATCCAAAGCGACGTACAATAAGTGCATTCAACCATAGGGTACAAACTCAGGAGAACAAGAAACAAGAAAGTGCAATTTCCTCAAATAAGCCAATTTACAATTTGCTATAGATGAGTGACGTTACAAGTACAATTTAAGTGCTACAATTTGTTAGTCTTTAGTCGAGGTAGAGTCTGAAGAGGTGTGTCTTTAGTTTGCGGCGGAAGATGTGAAGGCTCTCTGCGGTCCTGGTGTCTTCAGAGAGCTCGTTCCACCATTTCGGCGCAAGGACAGCGAAGAGTCGAGACCTAGTCGAGTGTTTTGCTCTCAGTGAGGGAGGGACGAGTAGTTTTGCAGATGCAGAGCGGAGAGTGCGGGTTGGGATGTAGGGTTTGACCATGTCCCGGATGTAAGCTGGACCCGATCCATTCACAGCATGGTACGTGAGCACCAATGTTTTGAACTGGATGCGGGCGGCCACCGGTAGCCAGTGAAGAGAGCGGAGGAGTGGAGTAGTGTGGGAGAATTTCGGAAGGTTGAAGACCAGTCGAGCTGCTGCATTCTGAATGAGCTGCAGAGGTCGAATGGCGGTGGCAGGGAGACCTGCCAGGAGGGAGTTGCAGTAGTCCAGGCGGGAGATGACAAGAGCCTGAATCAGTACCTGCGCTGCCTTCTGAGTGAGAAGGGGACGTATTCTCCTGATATTGTAGAGCGTGTATCTACAGGATCGCGTTGTCGCGGCAATGTTGGGAGTCAGGGAGAGTTGGCTGTCGAGTGTGACGCCGAGGTTCTTAGCGGTCGAGGTGGGTGTTAGTACGGAGTTCCCAAAGTTGACTGTCAGGTCCTGGGTAAGCGAATCTTTTCCGGGAAAGAGAAGTAGTTCAGTCTTGTCGGGGTTGATTTTCAGATGGTGGGCGGACATCCACTGAGAGATGTCAGTTAGACAGGCAGAGATCCGAGCCGCCACCTGGGTGTCCGAGTGAGGAAAGGAGAGAATTAGTTGGGTGTCATCGGCATAGCTGTGGTAAGAGAAGCCATGCGAGCGAATGACAGCGCCAAGAGAGTTGGTGTAAAGCGAAAACAGGAGGGGACCCAGCACGGAACCCTGAGGAACTCCAGTAGTAAGAGGACAAGGTTCCGACACAGATCCTCGCCAGGTTACCCGGTAGGTGCGACCATCGAGGTAGGACGAGAGAAGGGAGAGAGCAGAGCCTGTGACACCAAGTTCCTGAAGGGAGGAAATAAGGATCTGGTGGTTGACCGTGTCAAATGCAGCAGAGAGGTCCAGAAGGATGAGGACAGAGGAGAGAGAGGCGGCTCTAGCAGTGTGGAGTTGCTCAGAGACAGCAAGGAGAGCAGTCTCTGTAGAGTGGCCTGCCTTGAAACCTGACTGGTGGGGGTCAAGGAGGTTGTTACAGTGGAGATAAGAGGAGAGTTGATTAAAGATAGCACGTTCAAGGGTTTTGGACAAAAAGGGAAGAAGAAAGACCGGTCTGTAGTTGTTTTCTTCAGAAGGGTTGAGGGTGGGTTTCTTCAGGAGAGGGTTGACTCTTGCCTCCTTCAGAGAATTGGGAAAACAGCCAGATATCAGAGCGTTGTTGATGAGACAGGTGAGGAACGGAAGAAGGTCAGGTGCAATAGATTGTAGAAGATGTGATGGAATGGGGTCAAGAGGGCAGGTGGTCGGACGGGCAGAGGTTACTAGGGTAAGAATTTGGTTAGGAGAGAGGGCGGTGAAAGAGGAAAGTGAGGGCGAAAGAGGTGAGGTCGGTGGGACGCGAGAAGTAGGAGGTGGGTTTGAGAAGGAGGAGCGTATGTCAGCTATTTTCTTGGCGAAGTAGTTGACAAAGTCTTCCGGAAGAAGGGTGGGGGGGGGAGGAGGGGTAGGGGGTTCGAGGAGATTGGAGAAGATCGAGAAGAGTTTTTTGGGGTTAGAGAATGAGGATTCGATTTTGGATTGGTAGAAGGAGCTTTTGGCAGCAGAGATAGAAGCAGAAAACGAGGAGAGGAGAGATTGAAATTCGAGCAGGTCCTCAGGTCGTTTATATTTACGCCATTTCCTTTCCGACGCTCGCATGGTGGCTCTCATGGCACGGACCGGTTGAGACAGCCACGGAGCCGGAGGGGATTTGCCAGTCCGTCGTGTCGTAAGAGGGCAGAGAGAGTCTAGAGAGGAGGAAAGAGTTGAGAGGAGAGACTCTGCGTTTGGATGCAAGAGATCAGTTGAAGGGAGGGCTGATAGAACAGAGGATGCCAGCGAGGAGGGAGAGAGTTAGCGAATGTTGCGACGAGCCGGTATAGAGTTAGTCAATGAGGGAGGTTTGTTAGTTATAGAGAGTGGAAGGGAGTAAGAGATGAAGAAGTGATCAGACACATGAAGTGGAGTTACAGAGAGGTTAGTGGTAGAGCAGTTTCTAGTAAAGATGTAGTCAAGGTGATTGCCGGCTTTGTGAGTAGGAGGAGAGGGACTGAGTGACAGAGCGAAGGAAGAGAGTAGGTGTAAGAGGTCAGGTGACTTCTCTGTCTGGATGTTGAAGTCACCCAGGAGGATGAGCGGAGGTCCATTTTCGGGGAAATTAGACAGGAGAATGTCCAGTTCTTCCAAGAAATGACCTAAGGAGCCTGGCGGACGGTAGAGGACAATGATGGTTAATTGTACCGGGTGAGTGATTGTTACAGCGTGGAATTCAAAGGACAATGGGGTGGATGGTGGTAGAGGGTAGAGAGAAAAGCTCCATTTGGGTGAAATGAGTAGACCTGTGCCACCACCCCTACCAGTGGGCCTGGGAGTGTGGCTGAAGGAGAAGGCGGAGGAGAGAGCGGCTGGGGTGGATGTGTTCTCAGGTGTGATCCAGGTCTCGGTCAGAGCGAGGAAGTCGAGTGACTGCTGGATAGCGAAGCCGGAGATGAAGTCAGCCTTGCGAGTCGCTGACTGGCAGTTCCAGAGACCTCCTGTGACGAGGTGCTGGACGTGTGTGGAGCGGGTGGGATAGGTGAGAGAGGAGAGGTTACGATAGAGAGCAGATCTAGCCCGAGGCCTGTAGTATCTGCGGGAAGAGATTCGAACAGGCACGGGTAAAGGGGTCAAACACATTATTAAAAATAGCAGAAGAAGGCGCCGCATTCAGCCGCCCCGAAGACTCCACGAAAGACTCCTTGTCTTTGTTCTGCTCGTCTTCGTGCTGCGAGGACACGTAAACGCTGAAGCTAACGCTTCCCACGATATCTAGTTAAATACTCCCTCGTTAGTGGAAGTCGGCTGCGGCTGCGCTGGCCGCTCCCCCGTCGTTTAGGAGACAAAAGGTCGATTGGCCTCGACAGAAACTCCTCAAAATGCAAAGCACCAATAGCTTGACACCCTAATCAGTGAACAAACACCATGTGGTGTTTTGACAAAATGAGAGTTTGAGGATACAAGTCTTATTTGCTTCAGAAAACAAGGCAAAACAGACTTAGATCAGGTCAAAACCTAGCAGAGTTAGGAGGGCACACTGGCAGTTAACTTAATAGTAGAATCTAGAACACAAACTGGCACTAAAAGACTGAAAGAGCTTGAACAAACTAGCAACCAAGATAACTTCAAACAAAGAGAACTGGTCGTGAGACGACAAAAAACTAAAGCAAATCAGCAATCAAATTAACTTAAGACACTAGAATCAACAGCAAGTTTAGCAGACTAGCTTGGTTTAAAGAAAGAGATACTTAGTCCGATTTCAGGTCGCCTGGATGTCTGGTGGCCTTGTAGAAGAGATGCACACTCAGTAGACATCAGTAGAATTGGACGGCATACTGTAAACCTTATGTGTATATACTGTATATCACATATGTCAGAGTCAAGGCCCGCGGGCCACATCCGGCCCGCGAGAAGGTTTTTTACGGCCCCTGGGATGATCTTGATTTATTATTAGAACCGGCCCGCAGACCGCAGCAAGCCGGCAGCCCGCAGATCTTTTACACGCACCAATACTACATTTCCCACAATGCAACGGTGACGCACCGAGCAGTAGGCTGCTTCATTTCAATATTTATTGGCACAGCAGTTGTCAGCATCACAGTAAAATTAACTTTCAGATACCCATCAAAAATGGCAAAACGGAAGGTGGACACTGAGAACCGGGGGTTTCAAACAAGGTGGGAGTCGGAGTATTTGTTCACGGAGGTAGCTGGAAAACCTGTGTGTCTTCTGTGTGGAGAAAGTGTGGCGGTACTGAAAGAGTATAATCTGCGTTCCCGAGCGCACAGTTGGCTGATAAAATAGGTATGCTTGCCGCTGACTTTCGACGCCGATTTGCTGACTTTGAAGCACAAAAAAGCAGGTTGGAACTGCTCGGTAACCCATTTGCTGTTGACGTGGAAAGCTCACCACCAAACCTCCAAATGGAGTTGATTGACCTCCAATGCAATGATGCACTGAGGGCAAAATATGCGGCAGTGGGTGCTGCGGAGTTTGCCCGTTTCCTCCCCGACACAATGCCCCAGCTGCGCATCCAGGCTGCTCAAACGTTGTCTATGTTTGGCAGCACATACCTGTGTGAACAACTGTTTTCTTTGATGAACTTGAACAAAACATCACACAGAAGTCGACTTACTGCTGAACACCTCCACTCAATTCTGAGGATTTCCTCAGCTCAGAGCCTTACCCCGAACATTGATGAACTTGTGGAAAAGATGGGACACCACCAAGTATCACCCTCAACCTCAAACAAGTGAACATTACTGTGCAATCACATATTTAGAGTTTTTACTCAGTTCAAGTTTAAAAGTTAAAGTTTAATATTTGTTTTCACTGCATGTTACTTCTCCTTAAACAAAGTGTTGTTTTTGATTAATAGATTTTTGCATTTTATTTTATTGTATTTCAATCCAATTATATTTTAAAAATATTTCAGTTGAGTGGATGATAGAAAATTGCTATTATTGTTTTTTTCTTTGAAGTAAATTTAGCCCACTTTTGCTAAAATAGAAAATATAGGCTACTGATGGTGCCTTGAATACCGGTTTCTTTCATTTAATGTTCATGTTATGGGGATTTTTATATAAAGGAAATTTGTCTTTTGTGTCTGTTGAAAATGAAAGATTACTGACAGAGCCATAAGAAAATATTGCTTTATTTATCTGATCATATTGGAATATATTTGTTAGGTTTTCAGTAGGTTCAATTAGGTTCACTAGACTATATGCGTCATTTAAAAATTTTTCAATGAACATTCGAACAGTCCGGCCCTCGGCTTGTAGCTAAATTTTTTATTTGGCCCTCCGTCCATTTGACTTTGACACCCCTGATTTAAAACAAGCACAAAATAGATGTATGCAGAATACAAAGAGACCATTGCTCGTAGTATCTGGTTGTGTGCAAAACAACAATTTACAAGTGTTCTTTTCCACCATTAGCAAAGAAAGATGCCCACTTTGGTCCAGTGTTTGCTCTTCAACAAGGAGGTAAATCAACCATGCAACAGCTGTTTCCACTGAGTAATCAACTCCAACAGCATTGAACATTAAAAAGAGCTCTTGTGTGATCATACTTTCTGTGTTTTCTTTTAAAATAGGCACAGGTGCAAGCAGGTATGGCATGGGGTTGCTTATATGGCAAGATATGTTTGTCATATTAGATGCATCTCACTGTTGGCTTAAATTGAATATCATTCTTATCCTTTTGAAGTCTTATAGTGCTTACAGATAACCCTAACGTGATATTTAATATCAACCTAGTTGTGCTGGAATGAGGTAAGGTTATTATGGAAAAATTTCATTTAAACAGTTTTCATTCATGAATTAAAAGGGTGTAGGGTGTTGTGGATTTCCTATCTGCTAGTTGGAGGCATCGGATGTTTCCCTGTGGTTTTGACCCAGAATATGGTGTGAATAGTGCTCACACAAGCTCACTGCGGCAGCCACGTTCTTCTTGGGATTTGTTCGGTGGAATTGGGGGGAGTTCTGACCCAGACCACAGCTCCCTTCTAGAAGGAGAAGGTTAGGAGCAAGAGCCTTGAGTTATCAAACTCGTTTTGTAGAACTAGCGTCCATTTTTTAGTAATTTAATCTGACTCAGATTTAGGGCTGACTCTGGTTAGCCTATACAGCCCATAGATAGTAGTCCAGGGAGCACTCCTGGGGACTTTTTTTGTGGCATCAGCCATCTTTTTATGGAGTGTTCTTCAGAAACCGCAGCATATCTACCGCTGACCGGAAGAGACTGAATAAACTTATTATGAAGCCCACTAGACAGAGCAGACACTTGGACTTCGTACCTTGCTCATGTGAACATATTTAGATGAAGAAAACAAAAGAATCCTGCTGTTAAATGTATGGAAATGTATTTTTGCACAGAAAGTTTTATTGCTATCTGTTCCTGTATCATCATAGGGGGACTGGACATAAAATATTTTGGAACCACTGGTCCAGGGGGAGAAGCAAGAGAAAAAGCGAAATAATCAAGATACTGTCTTCTTCCTAAAGCAGGGTTCTCAAACTCCGGCCCGCTTACATTATAGGAATGGTAATATTACTATGCCCATATTAGAGAAGATGTTTGTTTTTTAAACCGAGGCGTCTTAAGTGTCCTGTAGAGATAATTCCAGTCCTTACACCGAGTATCCAATAAAACTATTGATACAATCTATTCAGGTGATTTAGCGGTGTTAAAGTAAGCGTTAGCTCCTTATCTTTCGAACCAAATACTGTTTTAATTATGACAGTTACAAATGGTCTTAACCAGAGTTGATAAAAGGACTCTTAACACTGCTGAATGCGTGTGCTGTTATTGCCCTAACCCTCATGCGCTGAGAAACGATCCGCGATGCGTATAATTCCAGCGCCATTTAAGATGTTGTTAGCATACGTTCATGTTTCCTAGCACCACGTTACATTCTTGGCATGACAGGGCTTTAAGTACTAAAAGTAGGGGGAGAATGGCTCCGATTGTTCCAGCTATCCTCTCAGCGATAAAAACTCTGACGAACCTCTTGGCGGTAAGTGAGTAACTTAATGTGACAGCCGACAAGGTACCGAAGTGTAAAGAAGGATACGATACGTTAGGCATGGTGATTAAAGTAGAGCGTGCTATTTAACGTTATACCAAGTCGCGTGCACGCGGAGCTTCATTTCTGTACGTGGATTAACGTCTTATTAGCGAGTCGTAGTGATGAAGCACTTCATTGCGACTTAAGCTGTGAAATTGGGAGCGTTACGTTACGAATAGCATGACGTCAGTTTTGTCGGTATAATATAAATGGTAGCAACTGTGGGAGCTTAGCCTAGTCTCTGCACTTCTTCTTACGTAGCTCACAGCTACACTGAACACACAGTGTTACACCGGTGAACCAACGCACAATACTCCACATCCTTAACCACTCACGCTCTGTGTTGTTTCCAGAGTTCTCTGCACATGATGATCAGTCCTCCCACCAAGATGCTCTGGTAGCAGTGCTGCGGACCAACAGGGTCCTTCTCCAAGAGCAGCTTCAGAAGGAGAGCAGCTTGGAGGAGGTGAGGAGGCTCAGGGAGGAGGTGATGGTTGCGGCAGACTGGTTGGGTGGTAACACAGAAGATGCCACATGGGCTTTTGTCCAGGAGTGTTCTCTGCGGTGGGTCCGCGGTGGGACGGTGCCAGCAGCTGGATGCCGCCTTTTCACCACCACCAAAGTTCTGATGCAGTTGACAGAGCTTTCGTGTCTCGCCACATTGGTGTTCACGCGGCATCTGGGGGATGTCTTGGCAGCGTTGATCCAGCTTGGCTACCAGCCACGCCATGCAGAGAGAAGCTGCTCAAAGGAGGGGACGGTAACACGGCAGAATGTAACAGGATTTTGATGCGTGTAGTCAAGACATATTAAAGGTTTCTTGTCTTCCTTGCAAACCTCAGATGCACGAGCTCAGGGCAGTAGAGAGTCGCACTTGTAAGGAGGTCCTCAGAAGCCTTCTAGGAAAGGTATACCAGCCAATGATTGTCAAGGAGCTGCTGATCCTCCAAGGTGGACCCAAGCAGGATAAGGTGTTTTTCTTTTTTTCTTTTTAACAAACAAAGATTTACATTGTGCCATGGTGAAAACATCTCAATGTGTCAAATTCAGAAACACTGCAAACACACAACTGTGGTAGTTCAACAACAGGACACAAATTTGGGAATCATGTGGGTGATTGTCCTCGGGCAAGACAGCTGTCATCAGCTGTAAGCCATAATCATCAAAATTATATCAAATAAAGGCTTGAAATATCTCACTTTGCATGAGTATAATATATTAGTTTCACCTTTTAAGTTGAATTACTGAAATAAATGAACTTTTGCACGATATTCTAATTTTTCGAGTTTCACCTGTATGTATGTGTATATATGTATGTATGTATGTATGTATGTATGTATGTATGTATGTGTGTATGTATGTATGTATGTATGTATAGATGGGTTTATATAAATATTCTAGTAGGAGGACAGTGAGTAGGTGGATGTCCTATTTGTCTCACTGTGTGTGTGTGTGTGTGTGTGTGTGTGTGTGTGTGTGTGTGTGTGTGTGTGTGTGTGTGTACTCCCCCAGATGAGGTTGATTCCCACGCTGCTGTGGAGGAGTGTGAGCTGACTCGTTGTGTGACTGATGTGTACAAGGTGAGGAACACTATAATGAGCTGATTAATGATCATCACTCATTGGTTAAGGCACATATGTCAGAGTCAAGGCCCGCGGGCCACATCCGGCCCGCGAGAAGGTTTTTTACGGCCCCTGGGATGATCTTGATTTATTATTAGAACCGGCCCGCAGACCGCAGCAAGCCGGCAGCCCGCAGATCTTTTACACGCACCAATACTACATTTCCCACAATGCAACGGTGACGCACCGAGCAGTAGGCTGCTTCATTTCAATATTTATTGGCACAGCAGTTGTCAGCATCACAGTAAAATTAACTTTCAGATACCCATCAAAAATGGCAAAACGGAAGGTGGACACTGAGAACCGGGGGTTTCAAACAAGGTGGGAGTCGGAGTATTTGTTCACGGAGGTAGCTGGAAAACCTGTGTGTCTTCTGTGTGGAGAAAGTGTGGCGGTACTGAAAGAGTATAATCTGCGTTCCCGAGCGCACAGTTGGCTGATAAAATAGGTATGCTTGCCGCTGACTTTCGACGCCGATTTGCTGACTTTGAAGCACAAAAAAGCAGGTTGGAACTGCTCGGTAACCCATTTGCTGTTGACGTGGAAAGCTCACCACCAAACCTCCAAATGGAGTTGATTGACCTCCAATGCAATGATGCACTGAGGGCAAAATATGCGGCAGTGGGTGCTGCGGAGTTTGCCCGTTTCCTCCCCGACACAATGCCCCAGCTGCGCATCCAGGCTGCTCAAACGTTGTCTATGTTTGGCAGCACATACCTGTGTGAACAACTGTTTTCTTTGATGAACTTGAACAAAACATCACACAGAAGTCGACTTACTGCTGAACACCTCCACTCAATTCTGAGGATTTCCTCAGCTCAGAGCCTTACCCCGAACATTGATGAACTTGTGGAAAAGATGGGACACCACCAAGTACCACCCTCAACCTCAAACAAGTGAACATTACTGTGCAATCACATATTTAGAGTTTTTACTCAGTTCAAGTTTAAAAGTTAAAGTTTAATATTTGTTTTCACTGCATGTTACTTCTCCTTAAACAAAGTGTTGTTTTTGATTAATAGATTTTTGCACTTTATTTTATTGTATTTCAATCCAATTATATTTTAAAAATATTTCAGTTGAGTGGATGATAGAAAATTGCTATTATTGTTTTTTTCTTTGAAGTAAATTTAGCCCACTTTTGCTAAAATAGAAAATATAGGCTACTGATGGTGCCTTGAATACCGGTTTCTTTCATTTAATGTTCATGTTATGGGGATTTTTATATAAAGGAAATTTGTCTTTTGTGTCTGTTGAAAATTAAAGATTACTGACAGAGCCATAAGAAAATATTGCTTTATTTATCTGATCATATTGGAATATATTTGTTAGGTTTTCAGTAGGTTCAATTAGGTTCACTAGACTATATGCGTCATTTAAAAATTTTTCAACGAACATTCGAACAGTCCGGCCCTCGGCTTGTAGCTAAATTTTTTATTTGGCCCTCCGTCCATTTGACTTTGACACCCCTGGGTTAAGGGGTCATGGACTCTGTGGCGTCAAAGAGATGATATCCAAAGAATGTCCATTTCCTTGGCAGTACTGTATATTGGTCTCCTCTGAGTTCGTAGGTATGATGTTTGGGGGGGAATATCAATGAAAAGATTCCAATTGGATTATTTTGAGAGTGATATTGAATTATATTTACTGAAAAATGCACGCCGCTTTGGGTGAAGTCATAAGGAGTTATGAGTTATGTTACACCTAGCATTAGGCCCTTGGCGCCCAATGGGTCGTTCTTTCTTTGTTTTTGAAGTTATTGTTTTGGTTTACATGATACGTGACTGTGCTCATTTAATAAAAACATTTATGTAAATGCGTAGTCAGCCAAAAAGCTATTTTTCATCTGTAGTCCCAAAAAGCAGTAAAACAAACTAATTGCATTAATAATAATATATAATATACTAATATAATGTACATTTCTAGACCTTTTTCATTTCTGTGCAAACAACATTGTAGGGCAGGGGTGTCAAACCTACGGACCGCCGGATGACAGAAAGACAAAAAAATCCTTTTCTATAAAAGTAGTTGCTATCCCTAAAAAGTCCACTGGGGGTCACACTCTGTGAGCGCTTGCATTAGACCAGGGGGATCGACGACAGTGTTCCAACAGGCAGCAGCGCCCGCTCGAAAATGACGGCCTGCAACCCCCGTCGACCGGACCATCGCCGATGATTTGACTAGACCGGCCAGCACAGTATGCGTCCACATATTTTTGTGTTGTTGTGGTGGTTGGGTTGCCTGTTGCAGCTGGAGATTTATACTTTACACCAGTCACACATCTGTCTCTGTCTCTCTGTTTATGTCTAATCCTTTTAATGGCTCTCACACCTTGTTTCCTGTTTTTTAAAAAAATTTTTATAGATCTGTGTGGTTGGAAACAGTCCGTCAGCTTCTCTTCTCGAAGCTCTGGAAGAAGTTCTCCCTATTATCTTCACACTCTTCTGTTTCACCAAGCAGAACATCTCTCACCTACGGTAATGTTTTAGTTGCAATGTTACTCTTCTTCAAAGTAAATATAGTAGATTTTACCAGAGGTGTCAAAAGTATTCACATTCATTCATTACTCAAGTAGAAGTACAGATTCAAGGGTTTAAAAAGACTCCTGTAGAAGTTGAAGTATCGACTCAAGCTTTTTACTTAAGTAAAAGTATAAATGTACTGGTTTCAAAAACACTTAAAGTATAAAAGTAAAAGTAATGTAGAAATTCCATTAAGGACAAACTCTTAATGCGTAACCTCGCTCACACAACACGTCAGTCCGTTACAATGTGATCAGAAGGTGCCTGCAGATCACGTGACCTGCCGTTGGGATGGTGGAAACATGGCGATACATACACGTTGTTCGCATTGATTAGGTAGACTGCAGTGTCTCCCCCATGTTTACTACGTCATGGGCGGGGGGAAGGGGTGGTATTTGTACTTCGTTACTTGACACCTCTGGATGTTACCATGTTCAAACCAAGTTGGCAGATGTTTTTTCCTATTCCAGTGGGCAAAAGTCCTATAGCTGTCCCTAGGTGATGCTGATAGTTGTCCTGGTTATCAGAGGGTGGTCCTGGTTACCCAATATAGACAATTTAATCCGATAATGGAACCGGCCTTCCTAACCAGTTCAAGTTTGTTGGGGTCTCTAACTCCGATGCTGCTTCCCCAGCAGACTATGGAGAAGTACAGAGCCGACACAACTGAATGGTAGAACATCCCGAACATCAAAGCTCAACCTCAAAAGATGAACTAACACATGGTTGTTTTGGGGCTTGTTGCCAATCCTAGAGAAAGCCAATAGATGTTAGAGACGTTCCCAGTTTAGAGCATGACATTTTTCCACACAATAATATAATAATAATAAATAATATGCAAAAATGTGAAGAATACATGAATTGTATTGAATGTGTTCTATGGTAGGAAACTGACAATGAGCTCTGTGTGTGCTCCTGGCTCCATAGCGCCCCCTGTGAGCAGATCCTTCTGTGGTACTTGAGCCACGCTGACACCTCTGCGGCCCGGTCAGCACTGAGACAGCTTTCAGGTCTGCAGGACCCAAAAAACGAGGTAGCAGCAAAGTTCCACTTCACCCCGGGCAGTGATGGAGGAGCCCGTCTGAGCTTAAGGGAGATATCCAGCAGAAGCAAACGATGGACATGGCCTCCCCAAACCCATGACAGGATGAGCCGGACAAAAGAATAATATTGTAGAATAGGATTTCTTTTGGGCCAATCAGCCACGATAAAATTTCTTTTTTTGGGATGGGCAGGTCCAGTGGCCTGCCAGCGTTTCTGAGATTGGAGTGAGACATGGAGAAAAGGTGACGTGATCTTTACAGTAAAACATATTTGATAGGATGCGTTGAGTCCTGGCCAATCAGTGTTAAGATGTCTACAGCGTCTTCATTTCTCCTCCAACTTTTCACCCGTTGACTTGAAATTTTAAGTTGCCGCTAATACCAGATTATGATCATTACCGTACGTGTTTCTTAATCAGATCAGTAAAAATCTTTGGTCAGAGCAATCACAACACTGTAATCATAAAAGCTTGAGGTTTCATTAGACGTAGATGTGGTGTGGTAGAATGTGAAGTTTGATCAAGAAAATAAGACCCGGCCTAATTTGTCTGATAGATTATTCTACATTGGCTCATTTTTGTAGAAAAATTATCCTGAAGGGAATGTTGCGGGGCCCCCCTCTGCCCCGCGTTGTCACATTTTTCACCCGTTGTGAGTTAGCAGGTATGAATAAAACTGGCCTCTTTGTTTCTTAGTGTCGCCCCTCTCATCCCCCTTGTTGTCTTCCCGTGAAGAGGACGATGCTCTGTATGAGAAGCTGTCAGAAGAGCAGTGGAGGCTGGAGTGTCTTATGCAGCTATTAGCTGACCTCAAACACTGTGACCTGCCTGGAGACTTCTTCCTCGACCTGCTACAGGTAGGGTGTACACACCTGTAAAAACGATTTAATCCATTGTGATAAACAAATGATTGTGGGGTTTTTTGTGCTAAGTGGCAGAGAGGTTTCCACATCTGTGGCCATTTCATTCTATTGTGTGGTGCTTCAGTTATTTGTATTTTGCCCTTAGGAGACCGTAACCTCAGTCAACATTCTATCTTCGAATTGCTTCTCCTATAGGAGATGGCCAGCTAGGAAGCTGCAGCAGATGGGGAAGGGGAAGATGACCCAGAGCTGGACATATCCACTGTGGTGGACGATTTTGCACAGACAATCGTTAAGTAAGAAACAAAGGCTCTGAGTCAAGTATGTCTTTTCTCCGTTTATTTCCTTGCAAGGGAAAAAGGGTCACAACAGCTACGTGGTCAGTAGACTGTCAAGAACCTCCTTTTTGCCCCAACACATCAAGGCAGTTCTTATACCTAAATTTAGATATCGGTGGCGTCAACAGAAACCGTTAACCATCTTGTTGAGTATCTACAGCCAGGGTACTGGGAACATCTTATCCATGTAAGACACGTCAGCTCTTTGACCGTGTCCCTGCTCTCCCAACATGCTAAAACAAAGGTGGTCATAGACATAACAAACACTTTGTTCAATCTCTACAGCTATGACGCTGGAAACATCTAATCCAAGTGGGAGACATCAGTTCTTATGTCAGGGCCTTTGTGACCTAAGCACTTGCAACTAATACACTGGTTATACAAATGAAGCATTTAAAAGGGTCACATATCATTTTCCCATTACACCACCATGACACTTATGGAGGTGGAGCAGCGGCTGCTGGCTCCATCTGCGAAGCAAAGCCGGAAACTGGCTCTGCTTCAGGTGTTGGCTGTGATGGTTGATTGTGTGCAGCATACTGTGCTGCTGAGAAAAAACTCACAGGTCAGTGGAGAGAGATTCAGTTGGAGGAACTCATAGACTGAGGCAGATTATGCCAATAGTGATACATAAATTCCTTCAAATCAAGACTTCATAAACACTTCATAGTCCAAAATTACAAATTGGCCTCAGAGGGTTTCAAAATCAGTACACATGAGACATCCTCTGTCCTTAAACCCTCACATCGGCACAGGAAAAACTCCTGCAAAAAGTTTTAAAAAAACCTTCGACGGGCAGAAAAATGGAAAAAAATAGCAGATGAGGAATTCCTCCCCCGGGATGGACAGAATGCAATAGATATCATGTGTACAGAATGAACAACCTGAAATATAATAAATAAATAACCACCATGTAACCGCCAGCGCCACTCTCAGCTCCACTCTCATTACATGTCATTTAGCGGACGCTTTTATCCAAAGCGACTTACAACACCGTTCGTACATTAGTCTTAGCCACAATATACACTAATCCGTTTGAAAATACTCAACACAACTCCGACAAGTTATAAAATATATACAAATTAGTCCAGAAAATGTGCACATGGCGGTGCATTTGTTCCTCGGCAAAGCAGGCAGCAAACAAGACGCGGATATAAGTATCATCATAAAACCACTTCAAACCAACAAAAAATAAGCATATAAAACATAAATGCCCCTTACCTTTTTTTTTTTTTGTATTATGAAATGAATCCGTCTTTCAGCCAATTCCCACTCGCGAGTGCCACTTTATGCTCTACCGATTTTGGCTTCTGAGTGGCTAAGGAAGCTGTTAATCATTTCCTTGTGGGTTTAGTCTTATCCAATTTATCCAATCCAAAAGCAAATTTGAAAAAGGTGGTTGAAAGTGACAAATCGGCCTACCAGACTTTAATCCTAGTATTAATCCTATCAACGTGAAACTTTACATGTGTATTGTCCACACACTATCAAGTAGATTTGCTCTTGTGTCTCCATGTTTTATAGGGCTTTTATTTCACGCAATTCACAAAATTCAAAGATTTTTTTTGTTATTAATTTATTTCTTCACCAGTATTATCCAAAAACTCACAAGGGCTTTTCCTCACTAAAAAGAAATTGTCGAGATAGACAAAATATTTCCAGAGTTATTACACGGTTTATCATGATATGGTAGCACCAATACCTTCCACCAAAACCAGGTCATGGAGTTATTAAAACAATTTGTAGGTCTCTGAACACCTACGGAAACCAATTGAATGTATCAATGCAATAAATGCAGGACCAAGACTCTTCAACGTAAATATTGACCCAAAATAATTACTTTTAAGGACCAAACTTGTTTAGACTATTGAATTCTGAATAAGGACCATGGGACAATACACTACAAGGAGAACCATCTGTATCGATTTCCAGGTTTGGTACTAAAGACTGAGAATGATGCTTTTAAATGAGTTATAATCTAGTTTAGGTTTAAGATTTATTAAAAGGCAAGAGTAAAAAATAGCTACTTCTCCACTCCTTGGCCTGCTTTTTGAGGAATATGAGTATTAACATAACTTTGAGGAATCGCGTCATTTAAGCGTATTATTCTTTTATTATTCTTTTTTTGAGAGTATTCTTATAAGCGACGTATTCTTTTGAGAGTTTTGATGGGATCAAATATTTAAACGTCTCTTATTTTGTTGCACTGTTGCGATGTCGCTTTTAAAGGGAATATTATATTTTGGGTGGGTAACTTTAATACAGACCTACTCTTCTAGGCACAGCTAAAAGCAATACCCCGTAGGAGTTCTCAGCACAGGAACCTCTCTTCCAATGTGGTTAAAAAATTTTTTCGCATATCATTTGTTTATCCCTATCCATCTGGTATTTTGTAAAATACTGCAAGTTTGTAGTTAGTCACAATGAAAAAAACAATGGCTTTAGTTCCATCATTTTATTATATTATGAACTCAATATATTCAGCATCTATATTCAGCATATTGATACCGGATGTCAAATGGAGGGTTATATTTACACTGCCAAAAGATCAAATTAGAAAATAAGTCAAATGGAGCCTATATCTCCATGTTCACTTCCATTATCCACTAATACATAGTTTGAATCACTTGTCAGCAAACAAAACATCCTCCTGTTATCGATAGTGAAAATGTAGCTCTCTCCAAAGCTCTGCTAGTATTTATTCTAGTTGATGATGTAAACAAGAGGTACACGTCTGTTGCCTTCACAGGCTGCATATCTGTCCCCATCCCGCAATACCTAGAGAACTATAGTGATGTACCCTGAAGGAGCATTACTTCTACCCCACACTATCCTTCCACTTGTACCACTGCCTTCATCGTGCACATTCATCATTAAATACTCTATGGACACAATGTTCATCTGTTTGAAGAGCCACTATCTTAATTGTCCTATATTTGCCACTGTGAGATTTGACTTTAATATTGATCATATTTGATCATTTGTGCCCATGATTCTGCTTGTATTCTCTCCAGGTGGTGGACTTCTTGATGTCTATGCTTCAGAGGGCCTGTTTGGGTCTGGGTCAGGCCTCTGGTCCAGTTCTTGGAAGCCCAGTAGAGAGCGAGACGCTGCGGTTGGGGATAGGCGTTGTGGCTACTCTGCTGTCTGGACCTAAGGTAGTCACACTTGATTTTTAACTACATTCTCACTTACTCTCAAGTACATTTACATTGTAATTATGTGTTGAATGCATTTTCTCCCCCATGAAAATGTGCAAATCTGACTTAACTATTTACCACAGGGAAAAGATGGATACAGTATTTTCAAAGCTGCCTGTGTTGCTTGTATTATTTACTTCTTCACCAGCATTAATCAAATATTGGTCTGGTAATAAAAATACTCTTTACTGTAACATTTACTTAACTACCAACTGATATATGATTCTCTACACATCTTTTTCAACAATTCTAATTTTACATCGCCAACAGGACAAGTTGTAGCGAGCTAATCCACCTGCTACTTTAATTTAATGAAGCGTAATGCATAATGGTAATAGTAGACATAATTTACTGCATCAAAAGTATTTTTTAAAGTCAAGTCACTGCCAATAATTTGAAATGTGTATATATACATTATATAACACTGTATAAATTAATTATATAAATAGAGAAATTGAGAGACAGAAATGTAGCAAAGGGGAGATGCAGACCGTCCACTAGGGTTACAAAGTTGCAGGAAAGTGGACAATTTAAACTGGGAAAGGAATGAAATGGACATACGGATTGGGCGGCATTTTCCATACAATGTTCTAATTGAAACTAATCTTTTACCATACAGTAAGCAGAAACGATTAACTTAGACATGATATACAGTGTGACCTGTGGGGGGCTAGTTCACAAGTTATAAAGTTACAAGTTATTGTACTTGTATTGTTTTAGGCCACTATCTGCTGGTTAACTGAAATATCATAGATCTCTATTTTGGTCCAGTAAAAAATTTCTTTGGCTTGAAAAGTGTCAATGTTTGAGGACCGAGCATCATGATGCAAACAGATTCCTCGGTGCACCTAATTCTACCGGTTCCTTTTCAGGTGTTTATAAATGTATTCTGTCAGATGCCATTAGTATGCTAGTAATAAACACGACAAAGCCAATCAAATACAGACAGAAGTGTAGTGAAATTCACGGGAGCTACCAGTTGTACATGCATCTTAAGTTAATAATATATGTTCTTCAGGATTTCCTAAGCTGTCTCCCAAACAACCTTTCCCCTTTTTGTACTAAAGCTTAGTCAAGAAGACTACTCTTCGATGTGGAGACTGCTCCCGCCACTGGAGTCGCTGTCTCAGAAGCACCCTGAGGTGCTCATCCAGCAGCTGGCATCCGACCTCAGAGCTGTCATTGCCACTCATGGGGCCTACCGGCCTGAGAACTTCCTCGCTGTCGCTTCGGTCTCCATGAAGCCTAAAATGACAGTCAAGAACACGCAAACCGGAGCCAACAACCCCCAGATTAGTCCTCATTCATCGCCACCAGACCGAAACGCCCAAAGCAATAGACCTCCAGCGTCCTTTGGAAAGTCTGCAGCGAAAGTAAGTCCAGAAGGTAGGACTTCTGGAACCAGTACCCTTCACCCTCCTACCAAGCCTTTTTCCGATTGGCTGCTAGAAGCTTGTGACCCGGATGTGCCAACCAGAGCGTTCGCCCTGAGGGTCCTGACTCAGATGGTGCAGAGAGGAAACCCAGAGGCTGCCCACACCCAGGAGAAGCTCCTGATGGTTGGTTGCTTTGTATACAACTTAATTTGAGTTTTTCAATTCTTGACTTTGATGCACTGAAACTATTAATTACATGGGGTTTTTTGGAATAAGAAGCTATCTTTAAAAACATGGTTTGGCCTTATGTGTACACAATGAAAATATCTGCTAGTTTACTTCTCTACACAACAATTCTTGTATTACAAGATGCAATAAGTTGTACTGTATTAAGATGAATGTAGACTAAAGAACAATTGAATTACTGAGAAAACAAGCCTTTTGCTGGTGAATGTAACCATCGGCGTTACACAAACATCTTCCTATAACAGGGTTGTTGCCTGATAGAAGCGTCACCATTTATTAGAAATGCACATTATACATTAATAATTCATGTGATGTTTGTCTGTTACTACACTATATAGACATTTAGGTCATCCTTTTTATAGTGGACCTGGGCAAGTGAGAGTAAGGCATGACTGATTAAGTAAAAGAGACATTTATTGGCTTTAAGTGGAATTAAGTTCTAGAAGATTTGCACATTCTAATGGTTGCCACTTGCCCTTTATCGGGGCTGAACTTGCTTATTGTAACGCAAATGTGATCACGCCATTTGGCATGTTTGGACAGCACTGCAGATCAAGGCTGTAGTTCATTTGAGTCTAGCGCATTCAGCAGGGGTCTCAGAGCCAAGGGCTCCTGATGCAACCTGAAATGGTTGTGGCTGAGATGCCAAATGTAATTGGTACTTGAAACAGCTGTGCAGGACTTATCTGATTAGAGTCTCTTGATTGTGGAATTCCCTATGGGGCTAGCTGTGTTAGCTTAGCTCCTATCGCTAGTTAGCCCATGTGCTGATGCAATCTCATGACTGACTTCTGGGGAAACGTATTGACGCTAGGATGCCAGTTGGACCTAGTGCTATTGTTCCATGCACAGTATGTGGGAATCAGCCGCAGGTAGGTTGTGGTGTTGTTTGTCTCCTGGAACATGAGAAAACATTTATAATTAATGAGCCAGAGCGTCCTAGGGCCTTGTTAAGGCGGTATAGGCAAGAACGGCTAAACTCATTTATAATTCTCTGTAATCAGTCCATCCCCTCCACCCACTCCCTTGTTACAGCAGAGACCCTTTTTATTGATTTAGTTTTTTCTCCTTTAGTGCTTGGGTCTCCTGCATTGTACATTTTACCTTTTTATATGTTTCTTATATCCTCCTTCATTCCTTAATGTTTGTTATTTGGAGAAATTTACTGACACAAAATATAGTACTATGCATTTAAATGAATATTTTCACTGTCTTTTTTGTTAACATATCCAAAAAATACCAACAAACCCAACCCATTGTTACACCCAACTAGAAGAAAATATATATTTTTTTGTCAACTCCAACCCATTCTTTCCAGTTGCTCTAAGAAAGCCTTGTTTTCCAAGGTGTCCTTAAAGCACAAGGATTTGTTTGGGTTGTTGTATTTAACAAATTCAGTGAAAAACACGTTTTTATTTATTTATTTTTTGTTTTCTTAGAAAAATCCATATTGGTGACATTTTAGATGTTTAGATGCAAATATTTCCATAGCGATGCCGAAATGTCCTGTCTGTGTTGATCATGCTGATCTATCTTTTGGATGAAACCGTGGCTTGGGTCGTCCTTCAATCAGTGGTTTGATCCTCAGCTCTGCCTGTTTATGTTGGCATGTCCTTATAAAAGTATCTTTACCATCTTTTCCAGCTCTTCTTAGAAAACCTAGAGCATGAAGACTCATTCATCTACCTGTCAGCCATTCAAGGTAATATGATGGTCAAGCTTGGCCAAATGTGCCGTTATGATGATTCCATCACATTGATACTATTAACTATAAAGCTGAAGCATGGATCTGTAACTATATAGGTATATAGATTGTCTGATTGTGTGTGTCTTTAGGTTTGTCTGCATTGGCAGATTCAAACCCTGAGAGGGTTCTGGAAAGGCTTCTGAAAGACTTTCAGCATGGACCCTCCCGTACCACATCCAACAAGGAGCACTCCCTGGAATTCCGCCTCAAAGTGGGAGAGGTTCTGATGAGGGCGACCAGGGCAATGGGTGAGTTTGTTGGTTGATTTGTTGGGTCTGTTGGTTCTTCACACGGTTTGTCTCACCAGATACTCTTTTGGCTTGATGCCCATGTCTTAATGTGATTGTGTCCTGTGTGTCTGACGCAGTAAACTCCCTCTTGACAAAGTCAAGTATGGTAAATAACAAGAAACGGAGGCAATCTTACCGTCTGAGCATCGCTCACAAGTTCCCATCTATATATTCTTAACCATATGGGATGAGATGGTATTATATTTCATCATCCCTAGTGGGGAGAAGGGGGGGGGTATAATTGAGATATATTTATAATAACATTTTGGCCTATTTTAGCTAGATTATTTTCTCTTTTATATTTATCGTTCTTTGATTATGTGGTCTGCCTGCCACTAGCCTTGTCCAGTTCCTTACTGAAAAAATGCATGATTTCATTAATCTTACTAAAACATTATTCTCAATCATTTAAATATATCATTGCACTGTAACAACAAATCTTATGTGCAATTCTTTGTGGTAATCAAATTGGTTCTTTAGAGCATTGTTTGAAGTAGGGATGTTGGGAATAACCCTGGTTATACAAGTTACCGCTTGTCAATGTCTATGGTGTCCGAGCTCCTACATTGTTGTACTGGGAAAAGACTCTTCGGAACTAATCTCTAATAAAAATACAATCTTCTAATTGTAAATTAGTTATTATATTATAACTTATTGCAAATAACCACCATAAATAAGTCTCGGGTGCAGTTAATTATGAGGAGCTCTATCCCATAGAATCAATTCTAATAATTAAAATGATCAAGATAATATACAAAATAAATCACCAAACTATAAATCAAGTCTCACGATTGATATTCACTCAAGGGAAAATAATTGAAGGTTTAAGTTCAAGCACCAGATTGTGCATGCTGCCGTTTTCGCAGTACATATTGTTGGGCCCTCAACAAACAGCGAAGTACAAAAAAGCACACTGAAAAGAGTTTTCTCCATGAAAAACATTATTTTACACTTCTGTTGGTAAGTGGGTTTCATCCATCACCATCCAAGATCAAGTGTTTACTGTAAAGTGTAAAGCTTGCATTGATGGGTGATCGGATTGTTCTGTGTAGCAGGTCATCTGTTACTTATTTTACACTGGACACTTTTTAGTAATACTCGAATGGGACACAGATGCTGATACATAAGGATCTTCACATTATATACATATTGTAGTCTTTCTAAATACAAGGGTCTGCTAATGACTAACTATTGATTGATATAAAGTAGACTTATATGACATAAAAGTATCCATGTGTAGTAGTAGTAGCATAGATGGGAGATGTGATTGAGCATCATTGAAGATTCACACCTGTAACGTTTGTCACGACCTGGCTCTTTGGGCCATGACAAGATTGGAGTTACACTGGTTTCCGAGGTGTAACATTCTTTATTTAACACACAAAACAACGAAAAACCATAACCATTCCAGATGGGATGCGAATGTCAGTATTATCAGTAGTGTAGGATGTGCATGAGGGTAAAGTGTAAATGGTGGGTGTTGTCCAGGGCATTTAACCCAAAGGAAAACCGGATTCAACAGGCGGCTGCCCTACCACACCGGACGTCTGCAAATCTCATTGGAAGGCTGCTGCCTCCACAGCAGGGGTCGTCACACGTTAACAAATCCCCTTTTTCTGTCCATGTTTGTTTACAGTATTGTTATTTCACTGTTGTGGACAGCTATCGGCATGCAGCCACCACATCACAAAGGCCACCGTGCACACTTTGACAGTTTTGCTCAGAAGGGACCCTGTTCGTCAAAACCTTCCCCTGAGAGAAAGCTCTAGTAGGCCGGGACAATCGGGGGTCTAAATCCCGGCTGTGTGGTTAGATAGATCATCGTTTTGGATTATAGGTATCCAGAGAGCCTCAGTGTTTGTCTTGAACCCTCCTCCTGAGTTGCCAAGATTTTCTTTTCGCCAGTCTGACATTTGTAAATAAGAAGCTTTTTTTAATTGAGTCGCCTGGTAGAATATCGAGATGTCTTTGGAAAGCCCTTTGAAAGTGCGCACACTTTTTACATCTTCATCATTTTACATTATTTAACTGTATAAATATATATTTGATTACTGTGAATGCATCTAACCTGTCTACCCACTCCTCTTTCTCCAGGGGAACTGGCAACCCACCTCGGCCATCCTCTGATTAGCGTTTTCCTGCAAGGAACCAGGGACCCCGACCAAAGTCTCCGGGCCAGCAGTTTGTCAAACCCGGGGGAGCTCTGTCCAAGACTGGACTATACCCTGGGAACTGGGAGCAAACCAACATGAAATCTTATTGGCTGAACTGGTTCTACCAGTACATGGTAAATAGTGGTAAATTGTAGGAATTTGGCAATACAGGGAGATGGGAGAATGTAATTGATTGTATCATAACGGCATTATGTTATTGGTGGTCCCTCCAGAAATGCCTGGACTTAAGGGTAAACATTTTTGGTCAAATATCAATATCCCCTTGAATGGTAGTTATTTGGCTTTAACAAACAAGACTGTATGCTAAATGTGACCAATTTCTAATAGGATGAAGTCATGAATGTGAAATGCCACCTGAACGATTCATGAAGGCATACAGCAGCCTATCAGAACCGTTGGATTTGCATCTATCACCGTCCTTGTTTCCTCAAACATCATTGCACATATTTCATGCAGTCTGTGTCACTCTGCCGTTTCAACAATTTCAGAAAAGGAAAAATCTACGAAAACCTGAAAGTATTTGCATTGTGTCTGATGCCTGAGCTCTAGGGCTCAAACTGACTGACCTCAGCGTTCACCTTTTATAAAAACATTTCATGTCATACCGACAGTATTAAATTAGAGGGATGAGAGACACATCTTCAGCTATTGTATCTTCCTCAATAAGGTTCACTAAGTACTTATAAGTAGACACACAAGCCATAAGCCCTCGTACCAGTACACGAATGCTAATCACAATGTACTTGTACATCTCTTTTCTAGTCTTCGTATCACTTAAAGCTCTTCAACACTTAATGTCATCATTCACCCATTTGTTTATTTATTGGATACCCATTAACTGAAGCTAATCTTCCTGTGATCCACAGAGAGGACAAAAAGTAATACACACAAAACGCCTTTCTACAGGGATGCTCACAGATGCTTGTCAAGGCACAAGGAAACATTTTTTTTTTACTGCAAAAGGATTGCTTCATTTTCCCAAACATTTGTCAATATGGAACATTTAACCCCCCTCACCCCCAAAAAATGACGTTCTAGCATTGAACACAATTAAAGGAGTTAGCAAAACATAACTGTTCCAGAATAAGGTTTACCAATGCAATGCATCCACTTCATTAACCGCCCCAACACTTATATATATGTGGCAGACTAAACCAACAAAAAGCGAAGACAACCAAAGATATGACTTACAACGTAAGACAAACCCACCCTAATTCCCCCATGCTGTCAAAGCTCTTGGTATGGTCCTTGGCTCAGGCCTCTTTCATGAACACTCCCCCTTAAGCCTCATCTTTTGTCCAACCAGTAAGGTAACTCTGCAACAAGGTAATGTTGTGGGGCTTTGGCCATCACAGATGCTAATAACCGACACATGGGGTACATGTTAGGAACACATACAAACACATTGACAAAATGAATAACAGCATATTTACATTAGTCAATGTTTTGTATCGTCAGCTAATGAACTACCGATCTGATCTTAAAAAAACAACAAAAACAAAAAAAAACATTAATTGCCAATGTATTCCAGATGAACTGGAAGCAAATCAATATATTATTTTCCTTGAGTAAATAGTAAGTATAAACTTGAAGTGAGCCAGGTGATACTGCTCTGGTCAAGGTGGGCCAGGTTATCCACTGCCTGCCACAGACGCAGGCCTGTACCTTTCAACAGAGTGGACACAAGTGGGGCTTTCTCAGCTGTTAGAAAATACATGTCCCCATTAGTGATATGACTCTTCATTGGTTCATCTGAGGAGACTCCTCTTGTGATCCCCTTGTTACTCTCGAAGTCTTCCCATTTGGGTTCCAAACCGAGCAGAACCAACTTCGAACAGAAACATTGTGTACTCAATATGAGTGACTATATTACACTGTGCAAAACTAGTCTTTGCTACAATATGCACTACTCCGTTTGAAATAAATAAGTCCTCCACGTTCACACCACTAACTTCATTAGTTTTTATGTGTGCAGCTCTGCTCCTGTCTGACCGCTTTGACAAAAACTGAGAAGGAGGCAGAGGTGAGGAGAGCTGCTGTCCATGTTATCACCCTGCTGCTCCGAGGCCTCAGCGACAAAACCACTGAGGTTTTTGTCATGATTTTTGAGAGGCTGCTGTTAGTCCTGTAATCTAGTCCCAGCTTCCCTTTGGTCAAAATGTCGCAAGGAGGCTCCCTCCAAACACCATGTTTGACTCTTTCTCACTGCTTCGAATTCCGCCCACTATCAATGTGTGGTTACTGATGCCGTCTGTGCCAAAGTATTATTCTTAGATAGTCCACCACAGGGGCAGAGCCAATCACTGCTCCGTTGTTCAGCAGCGAGGCAGAATGTCTGGCTGGATTTACTCAATTTTTCTTTGTCTGTCATTGCTGTAATTCTGCTACTTTGTGTATTCATGGCACACAGTGTTGCTAATAAAAGTATTGGAGCCTAATGAAAGACCCATCGTTGGACCCTGCTTGTATGAAAGTGACATGAATTGGTCTTTCTGTGGTTGCCTAGTGGGAACACACCTACAGGTGAGCCGTCCAGCTGCTGTTCCTAGGCCAGGTCCTGTCATTACTGAAACAGCTGGAAGGGAACAGCAGCTGTATATGCCTAATGATTGAGTGCAATGAGAACAGGTGGTCTTAGATACACATGAGTTGTGTGAGCGTGGGCCATCAGGTAGCGCAAGAACAGCGTAGGGAATCCAATGATCCCCTCCCTCCTCCCCCTCTGCCTTCCATGTCCCCTACGAGGTTATGGGAAACCTTTTGTCTCTCCACCCTGATGAACTCTATCAACCAGCCCCCTCTTTCTAAGTATGGCTTGCCCACAAACTGCTTAATCAAACAGCCAGATAGCATGAATACCAAAATGCACATCTGTGCTCAGTTTAAGGACAAGGTGTACTTTGTTGTATAGCTCCTATCCTTAGAAATTGAAGATGATTACAGACTAATATGGATATTGGAACATTAATCATGATTATATAGAAATTATTGTAAATTGATTTGTTGGACACCCATTGTAGGTGACATGATTTGCGTGAGTAGGGGAGATTTGTGGACGCGCTTCCTTCAATGAATTCCTGATCCAGTAACTGCGTTGGTTTGATTTAGGTATATTATACAATTAATCAAGCATCGGTGTAGAATACTTCAACGTAGTTTTGTGGCCAACAAAATATAAAACTCAGTCTCTCACTCCCTCTCTTTCCATTTCCCTAACCAAATATTGAAGACACACCTTTATCCCAATAGATGCCAAACACCACGTGACTCAATTAACGTACAGGAAAGAAAAGGGGCGTACCAGGTGGCACCAACAATACCTAGCTCCTACACCCATTTTTACCTTAACATGTCATTGGCAAACAGCAGGTTTCTTTGTTTTCTTGCTTTCTCAGTTCTGTACGACTTGGGTCTTATCTTAGAAGTTAGGCACAAACTTGCCTGGGTGAAAAAGCAAATGCAAGCATCAATGGTCCATTGATCTGTAGACCCGTCAAAAATAAACCAGTCTTAACAGACGTCCAGTGGTTTGCAGACCCGTCTAAAATGTTTTCAACAACGTAATGTCTGTCTCTGTCGCTCCAGGTTCTCAGTGATGTGTTGTTGAACCTGTATTGAGCCCTGAAGTGGGTGGTGCGCTCTGACCCAGATGATGTTGCTGTGCTCCATGCCCAGCTAACTCTGGAGGAGATGGATGACATAATGAAGAGGTTCATCTTCCCTAAGCAGAAGCTGCAGAAGAAGATTGTTGTCCTGCCATAGGACCATTTTAATCTCCTTTATAACCCCTCCACAGTTTGGACATATTTTTATATGCTCTACCTCTAAGCAGCACTAGTTCTGCCTCCATGTGACGAAAACTTTATGGTACCTCTGGACGCACAGAACCTACAGGTCCAAACTACCGGCAGCTTCCGAAATAAGTATTCATCATGTTCTACTCTCCGACCAACAGTCCAAATCCAAATAAAGTTTTATAAACAGGTTGTTCTTAATTGTTATACTAAATCGGTATGTTATTACCATTATTTTACCTAGGATCTCATTAAGGATTTGACAGCTCAGCCACCCTTGATGGAGGAAAACCAGGCTGGATTCCAAGCTTAAAGGGCACTCCACTGCTTTTAGGGATATGGGTTTGGCCCCTGCTCCGTCCCTTTGGCGACTGGCAGCTGGTTCTGAGTGTAATCACTTCAAGTGAACAGAGATTATAACCTAGTCATTCGGTATTCAATGTAAATATTGATTGGCCCGTTACAAGCTGCATATTGTCTTTGAAATTTGACACACAAATAGAATGTGTGATACCTGTGTCTGCCTTTGCAACACACTCACAGTACACTGTACTATTCCAGCATTAATGTTGAACAAACTTTCAAAATGTAAGGTATCGTCTAAGAAATTTGTGTAATGCCAACTCGGGTTATTAACTATGTTAGTAGCTAATGGTATCAAAAGCAAATATAAATGCATTAGAATGCTCCCACTATCAACCAACATGCAGTGTATGTCAAACCAAAGCTGATATGAAGTTGATGAACACAATGTTATATTTAGACCAATCAGGTCCCACACAAGGAGGTTATTGTCTCCTTTTTTTCCCTCTGGACAAGCTTGTTGTAAATCGCTCATGTCAACTTGATTTATCATGAGTAGTGAGATGTGTTAATGTACTGTAGCTAGATTCCATTCAAAAGGAAATTTATATAAATAACTACTGAACTGGATAGGATACCTGGTTAGTTAGCCGTGTACTCCATAAATGTGGCCTCTATGGAAGAGTAGCAAGAAGAACGCCACTGTTGAAAGTAAACTAAAGGAAATCTCGTTTGGAGTTTGCCACTAGCCATGTGAGAACACTGCAAACATGTGGAAGAATGTGCTGTGGTCAGATGAGATCAGAATTGAATCTTCTTTTACCTCAATGAAAACCCAACACTGCCGATCACCCTGAGCATGCACCCTGACCATGCAGTCTAAAAAGACTTGAGACTCTGGCCGAGGTTCATCTTCATCCAACAATGAACAACGTTTCCATCTCTAGATGTGCAAAGCTGGTGGAGACAAACCCCAGCTAGAATTGCAGTGAAAGGGGGTTCTACCAAGTATTGACTCGGGGGGAGGGGTGAATAATTGTACACCCAACCGATATAAACCTTTTTGTTCTCAATGCTTGTCACAATAGAAGATATTTTGCAACTTTGAAGTACTATGCATGTTGTGGTGAGCAAGTCTATTTAAGTTGATTTGAATTCCAGTGTGTACCAGTACAAAATGGGAAAAAGTCCTTGTGAATACTGCATGACCACAATTCAAAAGAAAATATCTTAATATCTTCTTTTATATAGTTAATTTATTAGGATATGAATTTGTTATCGCTAGTGACTATTTCACAAAAATGATAAACATGACTAAATGGTTTTGACTTGGATATCCTGTGAACAATTTAATTTGCCCTTATTTACATAAATACATTTCAGACAGCCTGTTTCTAAAACATCTCAAAAGAGAATGAGACTTTCTTTTTACAATCGCTATCCATCTAAATAGTGCTCTTAGCAGTGACTATAGCGCCACTGCTATCCTGTGCAGGCAGTCCTGACTATGTATTGAAGAACTCACACAAAACCATAGAAATATTTTTTCCCCCCTAGATTTGGGCACAAATAGGATAATTTACAGATACCATTTGTCTTGGAAAATGTTGACCCTACTAGGTGTACTGGGGTATTTCTGCTCATTCCCAAAAGATACCATGCCCTATTGCAAACCTCAATGTAAAGAAAGAGTCAGGTTTATCTCAGCAGAAGCATATTTCAAAGCCTTTTGCAGTGCTGAAGCAAAGGCCCATTTGACTGATAAAACCCAAGGGCTGAAACAGTAAGTACTTTTACTCAAGTGTGTTATACAGTCAGGGAGCCAGAAAGGAGAACGTATTGTCAGGTATGCTCAACTTGTAAGGTGATAGAGTGGAACAATTTGAGCCTGTTTCTCTGTAATATGCATTCTATCAACTAACATAAATGAAATGCAGTGTGATGTAAAGACTCAATTGGGTCGATGTGGTGCAGGGATAGAGAGGGTGCGCTGGGAACCTCAAGGTTGGCGGTTCGAGCCCTGGCTGCTCCATGTCTCATGTCAAAGTGTCCCTGAGAAAGACACCTAACTCCTAATTGCTCCCCGGGCATGGGTTAAAAATGCAAGGTAAGTCGCTTTGGATAAAAGCGTCAGCTAAAATGACCTGTAATGTAAAATTGCGTAATGCAGTGTGTGTGAGGCTGCCTCCCCAGCCATGGAACCTGAACGTCAGCAGCATGGCTTCAGTGAAGGAGAGGAGATGGAGGGTAAATAAATAAGACCATAAAGGATGCTTTGAGTCAGGCGGAGAGGTGGAGAAAGAAGAGAGGGGGCTCCGGTCAAACAGTCCCAAGGCATGTCGGAGACTGCTGGCTGCATTGCAGAGGGATAGGGAGCTAGCTGTGGGTGTCCAAGGAAGGGAGGGGGCGAGGCAAGGAAAGGGGGGTTATAGGAAACAGAGAGGGGAGATGTAGAGGAGAAGCTTAATAGTGTCGGGACAGTGCAGTGACAGCGGACAAGAGGAGGAAAAATCATTTGGGCTCTTCTGGAAACGGGATGCAGAGAAGAGTTGATACTACAGCACGGGCAGAAGGAGAAGAGGCGGGAGGTGAGGAAGTCTGCTAATGATTTGTTGCAGGGCGCAAAGACCAAATCCGACTTGCGATCATGCCTCATGCGATCTTCACCTTCATCCTCGCAGTGGCCCCTTGCTGATAGGGGAAATCAGGAACAAGGATGGACTACCACCCCCAACCTGTGTGCTACAGCCGCAAGACTACACCAGCATCAGCTGCTTGCTGAGCACCTCTGATCACATCTCAGTTTGGGGCCTTCGTGCCCTGGGACAGTCCTGGGAGATCAAGGGAGGAGGTGGGGGAGGAAGAAGAGGAGGGGCAGGTGCAGCTAGTAGAAGGAGGGGTGCAGAACAAGGAGAGTGCTGTGCTGAGGAGAGCAGAGGCTGGACGTCCCGGCTCAACGGACGGAGGTCTGGGGGAGTCCTTGGTGGGAGACAAAGACGCCAAGGATCGACTGGATCAGGAAGGTAAGATTTTAAAATATGTTTTGCAATAAGATACTAAATTGATGATTAGGAAAACAGAGCGATAAGACACATCCTTCCTTATGGAATTACATTTGGGTTTAGGATTCGAATTTGATAGGATATGCTAGGGAAAGGGTTTAAATCCGCTTCAGGTTTGGCAAGTAGTTAAGGTTTTAGAAACATAAAAAAAAATGATTAAGTGACGTTCAGGAAATGCCATACAAAGACTGCATGTGTTCTGATTTGTGTGGTGAGTGTGTTTGCAATGTGAGGTAGAGAAAATATTTTTTTCTGCTTGACACTGTGTGTGTGTCTATTTCTGTGAGTGAGTAAGTCAGCCATCAGTTTGGCACGACTAAAGAAATCCATGAGCTGCTGCTCATTTTTTCGCCAACTGCTCGGGGACGTTGTAAAATGACGGAGTGATAGTTGAAGAATAAGTGTGTGTCTGTGTGTGTGTTTGTGTGGACGGTAGACAGAAACTTTGGCCTTCTCTAAAGAAAACGCTGGCCCGTTGGACTTTCCATGGGATCACTGCCATGCCAGACCTGCTGGCTTTTTCTTACTTAGTAGACTTAAGGTGAATGAATTACATAGACACTATGCTTGTGTCAAAAAGGTAGATTAGTCGATGGCATAATCTTAAAGTTGCAAGACCATGTAACTTTTGAGGCACGAAATAACAAATGATTCTTCTTTAATGATGTAAAGTTAAATTCCAAGCACTGAAGCACATTCTTGCTCATTTCACTCATAGATGTAGACAGCCTCACTTGGTCTGGTACAAACAGCAAAGTTTAAATAACTGTGGAACTGACTTTATTTTGTCATGTCCAACTTTATCACTTTGTCACACTGAAATTTACTATTACATCTAGAAGTACAACAAGTAAACACTTTGTTACCAGGTGCACCGTGTCCTCATACAATTTGTATGATTTCCTACTTAAAGGTATTTCTCCTTTTCATGCGTTTTCTTTCAAAAGCCAGCCACTTGTGTCAATTTTTGCCCAGTCTTTTCAAAAGAAAATGCAGTTTTCGTGTTGCGGTCTCATGGCTGAAATCTATTAATAAATATACAATAATGTTTCTTGGAGCCATATATTTTCCTTCCCTTGCTCCTAGCTCTTTTAAGGGTTCAAAAGTAAGTGCATAACATGTCATGGGATATATAGGAATTATGGAGAATTACTTTTCTCAGGTAAATAAAATGCTTTGATAACTGGATGAGATAAGGCTACCATCTTCATCAGCAAAAGTTGTACCGGGTACATTTTTTGGTACCGCCGTTGTCATGGTTCCAAGGGAGGTGAGCTGATACTAGACGGTAGTTAAAAAATAGCCGATTGAATGTTTCCTCACATGGCGAACCGTAAAACAAGTGCAGATGCTCCTCTGTTTGGTAGCCCGGTGACATTTGTAGGAAAGAAAAGTTTAGAACCAAATGGTAAACATTGTGGTATCAGATGTAACCCCCATCAGATATAACCACCATCAGATGAGACCACCATCAAATGTAACCACCATGTCAGGAGGCATGACCAGGGACCAGATTAACCTCAATCTATGAAACCTGTGATGCGAGAAAGCACAAATATTCATGGTAGAAGCTGATATAGTGATGCTAATTACATTTTAAAAAAAGACCCAAAACAATGCATTTTTCATCAAACAACTTATTCTTTCCAAGTAACAAGAACAATTAGTGAAAGTTTTTCTTTTTTTATGAAATTAGACTTCTGAGGGAAATTCTCATAACGAATATGAATTATTGAGTTATGTCCAAAAACCCTGTTCACTGCGATCCCCAATTCAGTGTTGAGACAATGAGCCTTTGTTTAGCTGTCGTAAGGCAGCAATGATCCCTGGGTATAACCCTCCACACTCATATTGATATAATGCTGCAGTGATTATGTTTATGTTTTAGATATTTAGGTCCTAGTACAAAAGTATCATATAAGCAATGCATGGCTTCACTTCCTTCTGTACCTTTTCTCATTCACCAACAGCATAGCTGTGGCCGCTATGTGTAATCTTTCTACAATAAGCCATTGTATATAATACTTTTGTACACCAAAATACACCATAGTGTATGTGAGTTACATACATAACGGGCCTGTAACAATTTGATTGTAAAAAATATTTTATTAGACTAAACAAAGACTGTGGTTTAGTCAATTTTGGATCAGGGACAAATACTCTTAGTTCTGGAAAATTCAGGTAATATTTCCAATAATTATTATTTTCCCCTGAAGCCAAAATCCTTAGTCAGTAACACTCCCAACCTCCCCATCTGGAGTCCCAGGCATTAAGTTAAGTTAGCTTGGATGCTGCCACATTACAACTAGGAGTATCACCATTAAATTGATGAATATGTTTTGTTTGAAAAAATCTTCTGAGAAGCCTTTGATTTGTGCCTCCACATATTGTTCTTAATTTGGATATTTGGAATTATCTGCATCCATGATTATTTGTGAACTGATGATCTGGTGGTCCTGGACAGCTTTTGAAGCATCCTTCCTTAAATCAGAGATTTTCTGAAGAAATCATCTTATTAATAATAAATCAATTTAGCTCAGTTTCATTCGACAGAAACATGGTTGATACATTTCTGCAAATAACGTATGCCCAGTAATATTTAAATATAAAAAACAAGTAGCTGCAGCCACGATACTCAGGCTGATATAAACATATTTTAATTGTAACTGCTTCCCTCCCCCACATAGCCACCAGGCTAATCCCAGCTCCCCCGCCTTCCAACATGTCCCTCTGGTGACTAAGACCCTTGTATTTAAACAGTCCATGTTACTGCCTGCTTTTCAACTGGCCTGTACCCCCAGGACGTTAAGACCACGCTGCCTCAGCTTCTTCTGTTGCCATCAGCGGCAAGAGTAAATGTACAAATCAAATAATTACAAGCAATGCAATATTTGACGTGGTGGCCCTCTGTCTACCCCTTCCCGACAGAGTCTTTCAAAAGATTTCAATAGCTGTGAAAATAAAAACAGATCACATAGTCCAGCTACAACTGTAATTTGGGTGAAATTATTTATTTCTAAAGAATGCACCATTATTTCTGTGCCTAAAAATAGTGCAGTGTCCAGTCTAAATGACTAGTGCATCATAGCACTCACACCCATTGGAATAAAGTGCTTTGAGAAACTGGTTCTCGAGTCATCACCACAATGCAGCATTTTAGAAATGCAGAGGTCCAAAATCTAAGGTTTAAAAGTGGGGGTTGGAAGAATATTAAATGACAATAGCTACCTCAGCCACAGCCTGCCCACCTCGTTCTCATCTGAAAAGAAAGACAGAAAACACCTCCCTCCTGCAGCTTTTGTTCTTAAGCTGTAAGACACCGTAATTCTCAACCCTCAACATAAACTACAGTAATTTATACTTATTTTTTCTCCTTTTATAGTTAAATGTGACTGTGATTAATTGCCAAACTCTTTTGTACAATGATAATAAATGTACCCTGTAACTTTGTAACCCCATTAAATTATTACATTACATTAGATTACATCACATGTCATTTAGCTGACACTTTTATCCAAAGCGACTTACAATAAGTGCATTCAACCATAGGGATACAAACTCAGAAGAACAAGAAACAAGAAAGTGCAATTTCCTCAAATAAGCCAATTTACAATTTGCTATAGATTCAAAAGATTTTTATTGTCAGTTACACATGCCCTGTGTATTGAAATTCTTGTGCTTGCCTTTTCTGGAATGCCGACCAATTTAAAATAAAAATAAAAATACAATATTTACATAAATGTACATGAAATAAAAATAAAAATGAGGTAAGGATAAGGCAGAAATGAGGTAAGGAGCCCAGGAAGTGCAAAACTGAGCAGGTTGTAAGAAAGAAAAACTTAAATTAAATTAAATGTGTGCAATATAAATTAACAGGACAGTAACAGATAAGTGCCATTATAAGTATAATTTAAGTGCTACAATTTGTTAGTCTTTTAGTCATTGGATGGATTTTTCAACATTTCGACAAACCCAAACAGAAAATGAAAATGAAAATCCTTTGTATGTTTTCCAAAACCTCTATTTCCAAAACTCCCCTTTTGTCAGAACCTAGATGTCAGATGGAGTGTCTCTCAAGTGCCAGGATGTAAATCTATACACCCACTCAAGAGAGATGGATAAATCTGTCTGTGCCAGTGTGTCCTAGAGAGCTGACTGAGATATAAATAACAGTCATTCTCTCTTGCCTTGGCCTGGCCAGGTGGGTTGGGGGTGGAGGGTGAGGGAGGCCAGGAGATAATTTCATGAATGAAAAGGGAGAACTGTTCCCAATCACTGGCCCAACCCAGGCTGGCCTTTAATTAGAACTATTAACCCAGGGACCGGGAAGAAAGGAGTGGCAGAGGGGAACATGATGTGAAGTTAGGGAAATGGTCTGAGCTGGAGGTTTGGGAGGAGATGTAATTCTTTGGGTAAAATGTTACCAATAATAATAAGCAATAGTAATAGTACTTACAGGACATTTCAGGTTTTTACCTCTGTGTTGTCCTTACACAGTGAGGTTAATTGTTGTTGTGTTTTTTGTTTTTTTAATGATGTTTTACAGCAAATACAGCTGAACTGAAAAACCAAGTCTTTTACAAGGCATGATTGATAATTGAGAGTAATTCCAGTATGAAAATATAATAGGGCATTACTTTAAAATTCAGTACCTAGCTTCTAACCTATAAATCACTATATATCTGTTACTGATGTTAAGTTTGACTGTAGCTAATCATAATCTAATAGATACCTTGTGTGCGTAAACTAAGTGTTCTGTTCAATAGACTGTTGTAGTTATTTTGTTACTCTGTGTTTACATATGTTAACATCAGGTATGGTTAGAGAGCCGTTTTTAAAATAACTGATAAGCTGTCTACAAATGACTTGATGAGCGATTATTTCTGCAAGGGATTATATCACTAACGAGTTACTTACTCTGTCTTTTTGAGTATATTCCCATATTACTAATTAGTTACCAATACCCATTTTGGACCACACACACCCACGGGCGGCACGGTGGCGTGGTGGTTAGCACTATTGCCTCACAGCAAGAAGGTCCTGGGTTCGATCCCGCCCAGTGGCCTTTCTGTGTGCCTTTCGTGTCTGCGTGGGTTCTCTCTGGGTTCTCCGGCTTCCTCCCACAGTCCAAAGACATGCTCTGGGGATCAGGTTAATTGGGGACTTTAAATTGCCCGTAGATGTGTGAATGTGAGTGTGAATGGTTGTATGTCTCTGTGTAGCCCTGCGATTGGCTGGCGACCAATCCAGGGTGTACCCTGTCTATCGCCCGAAGTTGGCTGGTATGGACTCCAGCCTCCCCGCGACCCTGTGTGCAGGATAAGCGGTTTGACAATGGATGGATGGATGGACACCCACAAATGCATTGCTATCTTGCATTGTGACAGACAGCTGGTACCTTTTAGCGGACATTGGTCAATAAAAAGGTTTCCCAGAAGAAACAGGACATTTTAGATGGTGTCAGACCGACTTGTACAACAGACCTGTGTTGATATTTACCCTTTAACGTATTGAATAACATGCTCAAGTTCCTCACGCGTGTAAGTAGCCCATTTGGTTGCAACTGCTGTTAAGTCTATTCAAAGGCAGTTTGCTCACTTGCAGTTTTTCTCTTTTCCTGCCTACAATGCCTTCTCATTCACCTTAGTATATCACCCTTTCTATACAACAAACCTTTTGCCTCCTTCTCATTTGTGTTCTCCTTCTCATACCCCACGTTCTCCACCTTCAGATGCCCTCTCGCTGCAGGAATGCGCTGAACATTGTGGTCACCACCCTTTTTGCCGCGGTGGTTCTCTTTACCATCCTGCTTGCCTATGTTACAGGTTACGTTTAATATTATACACATAGAGAAACATGTAAATGATAATTAAAACAAGTGATGGCCATGATGGTGATTATAACAAGTGATGGTTTGTCTCCACTGGCTTTCTTCCCTATAAAGGCTACCAGTTCATCTACACTGAGCAGCACCATGTCTCTTTTGGCCTCTATGGGGCCTTCCTTTCCCTCCATCTCCTCCTCCAGAGCCTCTTTGCCTTCCTGGAGCATCGGCGGATGAGGAGCCCCTCCCAGCCACAGCACCTCCGTAGGTCCGTGGCTCTCTGCATTGCTGCTTACCAGGAGGACCCAGACTACCTGAGGAAATGCCTTCGCAGCGTCCGCCGAATCTCCTTCCCTGGTCTGAAGGTGGTGCTGGTAGTGGATGGGAACCGGCCAGAGGACAGCTACATGAATGACATTTTCCTAGAGGTGATGGGCGGGGCTGACCAGGCTGGCAGGATGGTGTGGAAGGGAAACTACCACAGTGACGGGAGTGGAGGTGGAGGAGTCAGAGGTGACGGGAGGAGCACAGTGCACATGGAGGAGGCAGCACGAGTGGCTCGGCTGGTCAGAGGCTGCCGCTTCTCCTGTATCATGCAGAAGTGGGGAGGGAAAAGAGAGGTCATGTACACTGCCTTTAAAGCACTTGGGGACAGTGTGGATTATTTGCAGGTAAGGCACACTGAAAATAGTATGCCTGTTTTGAAGTTTTAAATAAAGTTTAGAGGGCCACTTTACGTCATTATTATATTCAAGGGTTTCCCGATTCCAAATGGCTACATGAAAACCTGAAAGACTGAAAGAACTCTTTAAGACCTGAGTCAGTGCATAAAGAAGGACATTTCTCTGCTCAATGTTTTGATCAGATTGGAACAGAATATTCATCATACAAGCTTGTCATCTTAATGTTATTGGTGTTTTTTTGTTGTTGTGTTTGTAACAGCTGAAAAGTCTGTCCTTTGCAATTGTACTGCTGCATTGACTTTTTCCATGTTCCAGAAAGGTTTTTACTGTATTAGTTAGCCGTATAATTTGGCAGCAAGCCCTAAAATTGATAACCAATTGTATGTAGCAGTGTACAACAATAATCACATTACAAAGCCATCAGTAGAGGACAATTTATACTCATCTGCACACTCCACATTGCAAGTGATTTGGGGATCTGTCCATGCACTATTTTTCCCTTCCTGTGGGTCAACGGTCATTTCAGCAGCTGACCAAGTTCAGTCTAGTTAGAATGAAGGTGCTGGGATCTGTCAGCAGCTTCTCATTTCTCTAATGAATTTCCCTCTGTGTTATGCAACACTGGCAGCCTTAACTTGTCCAATGAAAGTATATGTGTATGTTATTGAAAACCTGTGCTTGTTATGTCCTTTTTTGAGGTGTGTGACTCAGACACTGTTCTAGACCCAGCATGCACCATAGAAATGCTGAAGATCCTTGAGGAAGATCGTATGGTGGGAGGGGTTGGTGGAGACGTGCAGGTAAAATACAACACAACGATGAGGACTATAAATGTTTTATTTGAAAGTCAACTTAAAAAATCTTTCGTCGCCAAGCGAGGTGTTTGTAAGCTCACTTCATCACTGTCATGACAGTACATTTTTCTTTTTCTCCATTGTTGATCTATGTTCTCTGCATTTCCTATCCTCCAGATTCTTAATAAATATGACTCCTGGATCTCCTTCCTAAGTAGCGTACGCTACTGGATGGCTTTCAACATCGAGCGGGCCTGCCAGTCCTACTTTGGGTGTGTCCAGTGTATCAGCGGGCCTCTGGGGATGTATAGGAACTCTTTGCTCCAGCGCTTCCTGGAACCCTGGTATCACCAGACCTTCCTGGGCTCCAAGTGCAGCTTCGGTGATGACCGCCACCTCACCAATCGGGTGCTCAGCTTTGGCTACAAGACTAAATTCACAGCACGATCGCATTGCCAGACTGAGACACCCACCCAGTATCTGCGTTGGCTCAACCAGCAGACTCGATGGAGCAAGTCTTATTTCCGCGAGTGGCTGTATAACGCCCTGTGGTTCCACAAGCACAGCCTCTGGATGACCTATGAGTCCGTGGTCACAGGCTTCTTCCCTTTCTTCTTGGTTGCCACCGTCATCCATCTCTTCTACCGTGGAAGGCTTTGGAACATCCTGCTTTTCTTATTAACAGTCCAACTGGTCGGGATGGTGAAGGCCACCTACGCCTGTTTCCTGCGTGGCAGTCTGGTGATGATCTTCATGTCCCTGTACTCTCTGCTTTACATGTCCAGCCTGCTCCCCGCCAAAATATTTGCCCTGCTCACCATCAACAAGGCTGGATGGGGCACTTCAGGCCGCAGGAAGATCGTGGTAAACTTCATTGGCACTGTACCTGTCACAGTCTGGGCTATGGTGCTCTTCGGGGGGGTGGCATATACAATCTACTGTGAAACACAGGAGCCATTTAGTGAGAGAGAGAAAGCCTTGTTGATAGCAGGGACAATACTCTATGCCTGCTACTGGCTCATTCTGCTGGTTCTTTACCTGTCAATCGTAGCCAAACGGTGTAACAAGCGGGAAGAACAGTATCACCTGCCATATGCAGAAGCATAAACCTGCTACCAGGTAGGACATTGACACCGGGTTTCAGTGCAGTGGGGCTGTACCAATGCACTGCTAAACTGATGAACTGTGAATCACAAACACAATCACATCTTCATCATGAATGTTGAAAAGATGTGAATCTGAAATCTGAGCATCTGGAATCCATTCCAGTTGGGGGAGACTCAGTGATTAGTGGATCCAGAGAGCTTGCAATAGGTACAGTGCTGTGCTTTCAATAAATATAAAGTAGGTAAAGGAACAAACTGAGACTTTTTGTGTCCATCATTTTGATAGAGACGAGATGGGGTCAAATGTGACACATCTAAACATCTATATAGACTATAGATTGCAAGGTAATTTTCCAAGTCCAAGCACCTCTACACCAGAAAAGAAGAGGGTAATGACTGGGCATGATACAAGCTAATTTGCTCTAGGCGGCACAAAATACATCGTAGAAATGTTTCATCTTAAATGTAGTACTGTGCATTCATCTCCACTCTTTATAAAAATACGAAGTTAGAGAATACCCAGGAGTAAGAGAAAGAGAGAAACAACTTCAAACACTGTTGTGCATGTTGAGTTCTTAATTAAGCTCAGTGTGTATAAAAGGTGTTTTGAAGTGGGGTTATATGAGGTATTAATCCATTGTTAGTGTCTTACCCTACAGTTAAATAGCGGTTGTCACGCCAGCAATCAATAAGGCAATCCAACGTTCTCCAGCATACACTTAAACAGAGATTGGTCCTTTTTTTCTTGGTAGGTGGTTAGAATAGGTTTTGGTGCTGCCCCTGTCCACAGCCAGATATTACTTTGCTCGTGAATATTCTTGGCCGTTTCTCTAAACGAGGGGCGAGCTGACAGCCATCAACAGAATGTTGAACCTTATAGAACCCCATTTCAAAACAGTAATCTCTTTTAATGCTGTTTAAAAATAAACATAGACCATTTTCAAGTTTTAGCTGAGACATTTAAGTGAAAATTCGGTTAGGATTTTCACATGTCTATTTTTGGCAAATACATACAGTATGCCATATGGGTATCTTTCAAAAAGTTGGTTGCTATAAGCTCCTAATGCTCGGGAAGTAATATCTCTTCAGGGATTTACGTTTTCAAATGAAGTAATATCTCTTCAGGGATTTACCATTTCAAATCCCATACTGAGCAGAAGAATAAGTGTGTTACATTAGGTTTGTTACTTAGCCCAGCATGCCTCGGAAACTCCTCCAAATTCACCAATACCTGTTTGCATACTCTCCAACTTTATGTGTGCCGTTATGCTGCTGCAATCCCGGTAAGAACATACCGAAAATGTGGGAGCCGCATTTTTGTCACCAAAAGTCCTATTTCTACCCTTCTCATAGAGGCTTGCCACCTCCCCCCATCCAAATGCCCCAGTGGTGCCATGGTCCCTGATCAGTCTCTCAACAGCACCACAGACTATATCAAATATCAACAAGCAGGTTGTGATCTGGAAGTCACAGACTAATTAAAACGTTAAGTTTAGCTATATAAAACAAAATATGGACAGTTTTCATAAACAATAATGTTAGTGATTAGTACATTTGTACAACGCTGTAAACCGCTTTATTCCTCCTTGTCATTTTAACATGGAGGTCTATGGGGATTTACTCTTCTTTGAGGATGGCCTCAAGTTGCCACTTGACTAACTGCAAATATGGCACCCTCTGAGTTTGCGTCATTTTTCAGTAGCGAGATTTCATACCAAGATAGTCCCCAGAGGGATTGTATGCAGTTTCAATAATGAATACTAAGGCAATTACAATTAGTAAATTTTCTACAAATATTTTTATTGATTTTACAAGACATTCCAGACAGAAAAGGAGAACATGGCTACCTCAATACGGTGAGGATTAACAGCATATTGCATTCTGTTGTGTATCACTTGGAGGTAGGTAACCGTGACAAACTGCTACTCCATACAGAAATATCAAATATAACAAATAAATAAACACACCTCACTGAGGAAATATGAGTTGTAGGTTGGATAAGACAAAGGCAGAAGATCCCCAAAACAGCCACAATACAAGTAGCACATTTTTAAAATCATTTTGCAGTTCAAGCTTTCAGATGGTCTCAAGTGTAAATCAATGGTTTTCTAATACCCAAATACTGCCATTATCTCCACTGATTCCTAACCAACACATGAATAGGAGGCGTCAGCAGATTGACGGTTGTTTCCACTGTGAGATTTCTTCAGATGTTTAGAGCAACAGCTAGGAGATGTTTAATCCCCCATGCACGCTCTGTATTGCTACGCAGCCAGTGTTGACAGGCAAATGATTACAGTGACCTAAAGCTACAGGTGGATGCCCTGCCCTGTTCCTCGTACGTGGTTCAACTAAGTCGATCAAATGTCCGATTATCCAGCTCAAATTACCGAGATGATTGACATCAGGCTATCTCGGTTCCTCGAAGGCAGATCGGCGCTCAAACTATCTCGTTAGTTTGAACCAGAGGTTAGTCATCAAGATAATCACGGGTGCACGTCTTACGTTAGAAGGCCGAAGAGTCAATCACCGAAACCAGGATGTTTAACAGTATAACGGCAAATACACTTAAAGGAAGAGCGTCTTTTAGATAGGAAATGATCATGAACACATATAATGAGATAATATGTTAATTTGAATCATTTCTGTCGGATGAATTGAACGTATTATACATATTTTACGTTGTTCATTCTGTACGTCCATCGCAGTCTGTCCGTCCCAGGGAGGATCGTCCTGTGTCTCTAAAGGTTTTTTCCCTTTATTCTCCCCATCAAATACTTTTTCATTGTTTGGGGAGTTTTTCCTGTGCCGATGTGAGGGTTTCTGGACAGAGGATGTCACATGTGTACAGACTGTAAAGACCTCTGAGGCAAATTTGCGATAATATGCTATACAAAATAACATTAAATAAATCTTATAATCATGGCAAAAACTGACAGCGCCGCCCCTGCTAGGCTACAAGCCCAACAAAGTATAGCACACAAGTTAACGTTATGCTTGTTGGTATAGGCTCATTTTAAGTGCCTCGTCCCTCTTAATCAATCAGATTATATTTCTTTAAATGTGTCTGCTTGCAGGAGGCTTCATGGATGTGTAGCGGTTGTACTCAGATGCATCATCATTCAATAAGAATAACTAGAAAAGGCATTTCCTGCTGAAAATGCATTGGAATGCAAAAAGCTGAAAGCTGAAATGAATATTTAAAAATAGCTGAAAATACAGAAAGTTGAAGGGAATTTGAATACATCTGAAATTACAGATATTAGAAAAGCTGAAATGAATTTGAAATTGCTGAAAATACAGAAATGGGAGAAGCTGAAAGGAATTTCAAAAGATTTGCTGAAAAAGCAGATATGAAAACAGCTGAAATAAATGTGAAATATTGCAAAACAAAACAGAAGTTGCAGGAGCTTAATTGAATTTTAAAAAGGACAGAAATAACAAAAGCTGAGATTACATTACATTACATGTCATTTAGCTGACGCTTTTATCCAAAGCGACGTACAATAAGTGCATTCAACCATAGAGATGAATAAAAAGAGGTTTAAAATTGTTTGTAGTAATATTAGTAGTAGTTATAGTTGTAGTTGTGGTATTAGTAGTACTAGCAGTAGAAGTTGATTTAGTATCAATAGCAGTAGAAACAGCTGTAATAAAAAGACGTTTTTAATTACTAGGCTTCATCACAAACATTACAGTAAAAATTCCCTCTATGGGGCTTTTATTTTGAAATTATCTGATTGGGTGGGGTGGGGGGGTGTAGATAGAGGGAGGGAGGGTGAGAGGGTGAGGAAGGGAGGGGTGGTGAGGAAGAGATAGAGGGAGAGAGAGAGGAGGAGAAATAGACAGACAGACTGAGTGAGTGATTAACAGTGAGTAGAGGTCAGGGTGGAGGGGGGGCGAGTGTCTTTATCATATTGGTCTGTTGACAGAAAGCATAGCTGCGTCATGTGACTCCACTAATCAGGTCATAGGAGCAGCTGTGAGTCACAGACAGAGATCCTGCAGCGTGGTACGAGTAACCACGGCAACGGCGCACCTATTGGATGGGGTGGGGTGGGGGGGTGTAGATAGAGGGAGGGAGGGTGAGAGGGTGAGGAAGGGAATGGTGGTGAGGAAGAGATAGAGAGGGAGAGGGGAGGAGAATTAGACAGACTGACTGACTGAGAGTGATTAACAGTGAGAAGAGGTCAGGGTGGAGGGGGGGCTAGTGTCTTTATCATATTGGTCTGTTGACAGAAAGCATAGCTGCGTCATGTGACTCCACTAATCAGGTCATAGGAGCAGCTGTGAGTCACAGACAGAGATCCTGCAGCTGTGAGCGAGTAACCACGACAACGGCGCACCTGTGCTCATTAACGAGCTGCTGAGAAAGGCAGAGACATGGCAGCAAGTTACACAGAATCCACACCTCAAACAAATGACATTCAGCGCAAAACTATAACAGCTATCTAAAAAATACGGCGTTTTTATGAGACCCAAGACTCTACCGAACGCGTGGATGTGTGTTTTATGTCTGTCCGGTAATAAATACGGCTCCTATGGCCGTTGACAAAACGTGTACCTTGTGGATTTTTGTGAGAAATATGTCGTCAGATTTGTATTGGAGCCTATGGGGCTTTTGGCAGAGGTTGTGTCACTCTAACACTCCTTGCGCCAAAACTAAAGAACTCTGGGATTCCATGAACACATTAATCCAATCAGCACAACCATGCCCTCATTAATCTGAAGAAATGAAGCCTCTAGAGTGTATACTTTGGCTGCAAGGACAGAAGTTCCATATTTTTTTAACCAGATTCTGGTGCTGCCTTACACTCTAGCCCTCGAGGTCTCCACTCTAGCAGACGCAATACACACTCATGTAAAAGCCAGAAACGGAGCGAAGAACTAGTGAAACATAATCAGTGATTATGAAAAAAGTACAATAGATATCCACAAGCAGTTTTTTTCATAAAATAGTTGAGACCTGTGTCAACATTTGAAAGTTGAAATGGTGTCTGTAGCTGAAAGATTGGCAGAGCTGAAATATCTGAAAGTTGAAGAAGTTTAAGGAGGATTTGAAAACAAACTCCATTTGAAAACCATGTTAAAATATTAATGATTATTGATTTATATAAATTCAAGCTTAAGAGGTAGAAAGCTGAAAAGTCATAGCCCTCAAGCCAGAAAGGAGCTGAACATTTTAATATTTGAACGGTTTTAATAGCTGAAAGTGTGAAGGAGTTGAAAGGTGCCGCGGAAGAAATAGAAGAAGATGAAGATGAAGAAATAAAGATTCGAAGAACAATACTTGGAATGCATCTCAATGCATTCCAACAATGATGTCAACCCTTTCAGAGTATGCAGATAAAAACAAGCCCATAGAATCGAATTGATACGAATGAATAGGATATGTGTACTGTATCAGCTTATGTATGTGTAGATGACCATATAGAACTAGAAAATGCATTTCCTGCTGAAAATGCGTCGGAATGCAAAAAGCTGAAAGCTGAAATGAATATTTAAAAATAGCTGAAAATACAGAAAGTTGAAGGGAATTTGAATACATCTGAAATTACAGATATTAGAAAAGCTGAAATTAATTTGAAATTGCTGAAAATACAGAAATGGGAGAAGCTGAAAGGAATTTCAATAGATTTGCTGAAAAAGCAGAAATGAAAACAGCTGAAATGAATGTGAAATATTGCAAAACAAAGCAGAAGTTGCAGGAGCTTAAATTAATTTAAAAATGTACAAAAATAACAAAAGCTAAAATGAATAAAAAGAGGTTTAAAATTGTTTGTAGTAATATTAGTAGTAGTTATAGTTGTAATTGTGGTATTAGTAGTACTAGCAGTAGAAGTTGGTTTAGTATCAATAGCAGTAGAAACAGCTGTAATACTAACACTAATAGCCATAGTAGTATTTGTAATAACATTAGTAGTAGTTGTAGTATTAATAGCAGTAGAAATACTAGTAGTATGGTAGTAGAAGTATCAGTTGTAGTACTAGAAGTACGAGTAATATTCGTAGTGGGGGACAGAATGTTTGTTATTCAAACTAAGACGTTTTTAATTAATAGGCCTCATCACAAACATTACAGTAAAAATTCCCTCCATGGGGCTTTTATTTTGAAATTATTGGATTGGGTGGGGGGGGTGTAGATAGAGGGAGGGAGGGTGAGGAAGGGAGGGGTGGTGAGGAAGAGAGAGGGAGAGAGAGGAGGAGAAATAGACAGACAGACTGGCTGATAAACAGTGAGAAGAGGTCAGGGTGGAGGGGGGGCTAGTGTCTTTATCATATTGGTCTGTTGACAGAAAGCATAGCTGTGTCATGTGACTCAACTAATCAGGTCATAGGAGCAGCTGTGAGTCACAGACACAGATCCTGCAGCGTGTGAGCGAGTAACCACGGCAACGGCGCACCTGTGCTCATTAACGAGCTGCTGCAAAAGGCAGAGACAGGACAGCGAGTTACACAGAATCCACACCTCAAACAAATGACATTCAGCGCAAAACTATAACAGCTATCTAAAAAATACGGCGTTTTTACGAGACCCAACCCAGTGAGCATTTTTTGGTTGAAAAGACGTTTAAAAGACGTCTATGTCCGACGTTGAAAAGACGTTGCAAAATGGTTTAAAAGTGAAAGTTGTTTGAACGTCTATTCGTAGACGTTGAAAAGACGTCTATGTTTAGACCACATTTCAACGTGATTTTTTAATACGGTAATATTTCTTATTCTCTTGTGTGCTATATCATTATTTTAGAACGTACGGTTGAAAGATAAGACGATATTAACGTTAAGATTTTCATAATAATTAATGAACTGGTCGGCGAAATTTGGTCTACGCGAAGACGTAATTTCAACGTATTTAATATTTCACTTAAAACGTTATAAATATGAAACTACGGACTGCGTGCTGTTAATAAGATGCGTTTAAGACATAATAATGCGGGCAGGTTCAAACATTAATTGTAAACACGTGACTCCGCTCACATCTGTAACGCGCATGCGCGAGTTCTTAGACGCCTGCAGAGCTCCGAGCGGACGCAGCACGAGGCGAAGTTACGGCAGCAGAGCGACATGAACGGGCTGATAGAACCACGACTACCGGCTCTACGACTCTGTAAGTACGCGAGTGTTTGAATGAAGAACACCTGGAACTATAACCGGGTGTTTTACTTGTGCTGCCCACCCGATACGGGAAAGACGGCCCTATTTGTTAAGCTAGTTAGCGTTAGCGCAGGTAGTTTGCTAGTTAGCATGCTAGCGTGCAGCATGATGACCTGGACCAAAAGTAAACATCCCAGAATATTTTTCGTGTGTTTGGTGTTACTAATGCGTTAGGTTGTTGCTGTACCCATAAATATTATTGCATTTCACATTGAAAATACGTTTTTAAAGCAATGGGGGCTAAATACAGATTGCAAGGGTGAAGGGCTGAATTCAACAAGTTGTGCTCTGTAAACAAGAGGGACAACACAAAGAGGGACAACACATTGTAAGTTACTGCGTGCTTAAAGCAGCTGTATTGTTTTTAATTAGCAAAAGTGCTGTTATATGTATAGTGTTATATTTATAATAAATACAAATCAATAAAATAATGTGTTTGTCCTTGTTAAGGGATGTTAACATGACAACTGTGACTAAGTATGTAACTTGTAAGTTTCCAGCGAGCAATTTATCCGTTGAAACAACGTTTAAAAGACGTCTATGGCCCGTCTATTCATAGACGTTGAAAAGACGTTTACGTTTAGACCACATTTCAACCAGCGAGCATTTCAACGTTGAAAAGACGTTTAAAAGACGTCTATGGCCCAACGTTGAAAAGACGTTGCAAAATGGTTTAAAAGTGAAAGTTGTTTCAACGTCTATTCGTAGACGTTGAAAAGACGTTCACGTATAGACCCGTTTTCAACGTGATTTATAATATCGGTGGTAAACTTACAAATGTGGACGTAGTTTCTTTTTAAACCTCTAAAATAATGATATAGCACACAAGAGAGGACGAAATATTACCGTATTAAAAAATCACGTTGAAATGTGGTCTAAACATAGACGTCTTTTCAACGTCTACGAATAGACGTTCAAACAACTTTCACTTTTCAACCAATTTGCAACGTCTTTTCAACGTCGGGCCATAGACGTCTTTTAAACGTCTTTTCAACCAAAAAATGCTCACTGGGTTGTGCAAATATTCATACGGTAAGATATTTACGTTTTCCTTGTGTCTAATCTTTTTTACAAATGGCTTAAATTATACACAAGTCTAATAATAATGCACATAACTTACATTTTTCAAACATTAGAAATGCTTTACTGACATGTTATATTTTGGCACATGTGTATAGAATTTTGCTCCAAATGTTGCACCCTTTCATATAAAAAAAGAGTACACCAATGACGATTATCATTGGTGCTGTTTGGTTTTCTCATACAATGCACCCAAAACAAATCAGGAAATATATATCTTCTTATCTGTCTCTTTTTTAAAATGGAATTATTGTTGCATAACAGGATTGAACAGTGTGAACTGAATAGGGATTTTATAATCTAATGTTGCCATATAATGATGTTTTCTAAATGAAGGCTTTGCAGCGCAGTGAGCATTTTTTGGTTGAAAAGACGTTTAAAAGACGTCTTTGGCCGGACGTTGAAAAGACGTTGCAAATTGGTTGAAAAGTGAAAGTTGTTTGAACGTCTATTCGTAGACGTTGAAAAGACGTCTATGTTTAGACCACATTTCAACGTGATTTTTTAATACGGTAATATTTCTTATTCTCTTGTGTGCTATATCATTATTTTAGAGGTTTAAAAAGAAACTACGTCCACATTTGTAAGATTACCACCGATAATATAAATCACGTTGAAAACGGGTCTATACGCGAACGTCTTTTCAACGTCTACGAATAGACGTTGAAACAACTTTCACTTTTAAACCATTTTGCAACGTCTTTTCAACGTCGGGCCATAGACGTCTTTTAAACGTCTTTTCAACGTTGAAATGCTCGCTGGTTGAAATGTGGTCTAAACGTAAACGTCTTTTCAACGTCTATGAATAGACGGGCCATAGACGTCTTTTAAACGTTGTTTCAACGGATAAATTGCTCGCTGGAAACTTACAAGTTACATACTTAGTCACAGTTGTCATGTTAACAGCCCTTAACAAGGACAAACACATTATTTTATTAATTTGCATTTATCATATATATAACACTATACATATAACACTTTTCCTAATTAAAAACAATACAAAAATAAAATATATAATTCAGGGAAATTAACTATGGATTTAAAAGTGCAGAAACAACATTTCTGTGTTCAACAACAACAATTCTGTGTTTGTAGACCATTTTTCTGAATAATTTGAACTTCATTTTTAGATTCTGTAACAAGATGTGGCTGTGAGTCACTTGAGTTGGGATAGTATACCTGAAATCAGCTGCATCTCCCTCATCCTCACTTGATGATTCTTTGTGTAAAGGGAGTCAGAGTGCAGAGAACAGCCCTCAATTGCAGATTTCTCTGGTCAACGTGTTTATTCAATTCAAATCATTTTATTTTGTTCAGCTTTGCAATCTGTAAACATGCAACATCCTGTCCTAAAACCCCCAAAATGTAAAAAACCTTCAACCAGGAGAAACCTGAGGAGAAAACAGCAAGGCAGTAGGTGTGTAGAGTATGAACAATTTAAAGATGTACAGTACATCCAATTCCTACGACAGAAATGATTCTAATATTGTGGATTACTAAGCCAGGGGTAAGGCAGGACCAGTGCAGGGACAACCATCATCAGACGTAACCTCCGTGCAACCACCACCCGCAGAAACCTGTGAGGAGGGAAAGAACAAAGGCAAAGTTGGTCATTTGGGTTTATGATGACAGTAATAAACTAGTAATAATAACAGCAGCAGGTGTGTTAGAACCCTCATTTATAGATTGTTTACTTATTACATTATCAACAAGATAACAAATTATCTGCAACTTATGGTATTTCTGGAGTAACATTTCCAGGTATATTACACAGTATCATGCTTTAAGCAGCAGTAACTTACAATGTGTTGGCCTCTTGTTTACAGACCACAACTTGTTGAATTCAGCCCTTCACCCTTGCAATCTGTATTTAGCCCCCATTGCTTTAAAACGTATTTTCAATGTGAAATGCAATAATATTTATGGGTAAAGCAACAATCTAACGCATTAGCAACACCAAAGACACGAAAAATATTCTGGGATGTTTACTTTTGGTCCAGGTCATCATGCTCCAAGCTAGCATGCTAACTAGCAAACTACCTGCGCTAACGCTAACTAGCTTCACAAAAAGGGCCGTCTTTCCCGTATCGGGTGGGCAGCACAAGTAAAACAACCGCTTATAGTTCCAGGTGTGCTTCATTCAAACACTCGCGTACTTACAGAGCATTGGAGCCGGTAGTCGTGGTTCTATCAGCCCGTTCATGTCGCTCTGCTGCCGTAACTTCGCCTCGTGCTGCGTCCGCTCGGAGCTCTGCAGGCGTCAAAGAACTTGCGCATGCGCGTTACAGATGTGAGCGGAGTTACGTGTTTACAAGTAATGTTTGAACCTGCCCGCATTATTATGTCTTAAACGCATCTTATTAACAGCACGAAGTCCGTAGTTTCATATTTATGAAGTTTTAAGTGAAATAGTAAATACGTTGAAATTACGTCTTTGCGTAGACCAAATTTCGCCGACCAGTTCATTAATTATTATGAAAATCTTAACGTTAATATCGTCTATCTTTCAACCTTATGTTACATCATGACACATTTGTCAACAAATTGACGTTTTCTGGCACGTTGATGTTCCATCCCATTTTTAGCCGGTTGAAAAGACGTTGAAATGAGGTCTTAGACGTTCAGACCTCATTTCAACCCGATTTCAACCATATTTCAACGTTGAAATTACGTCTTGTGCTCACTGGGAACCTCCATCAGATGCAACCACCACCCGCAGAAACCTGTGAGGAGGGAAAGCACAAAGGCAAAGTTGGTAATTTGGGTTTATGATGACAGTAATAAACTAATAATATTAACAGCAGCAGGTGCGTTAGAACACTCATTTATAGATGGTTTACTTATTACATTATAAACAAGATAACAATTCATCTGCAACTTATGGTATTTCTGGAGTAACATTTTCAGGTATATTACACAGTATCATGCTTTAAGCAGCAGTAACTTACAATGTTTCGGCCTCTTGTTTACAGAGCACAACTTGTTGAATTCAGCCCTTCACCCTTGCAATGCAACATAGCCACCATTGCTTTAAAAACGTATTTTTTTCAATGTGAAATGCAATAATATTTATGGGTACAGCAACAATCTAACGCATTAGCAACACCAAACACGCACAAAAATGTCTGGAATGTTTACTTTTGGTCCAGGTCATCATGCTGCACGCTAGCATGCTAACTAGCAAACTACCTGCGCTAACGCTAACTAGCTTAACAAAAAGGACCGTCTTTCCCGTATCGGGTGGGCAGCACAAGTAAAACACCCGGTTATAGTTCCATGTGTGCTTCATCCAAACACTCGCGTACTTACAGAGTAGTGGAGCCGGTAGTCGTGGTTCTATCAGCCCGTTCATGTCGCTCTGCTGCCGTAACTTCGCCTCGTGCTGCGTCCGCTCGGAGCTCTGCAGGCGTCTAAGAACTCGCGCATGCGCGTTACAGATGTGAGCGGAGTCACGTGTTTACAAGTAATGTTTGAACCTGCCCGCATTATTATGTCTTAAACGCATCTTATTAACAGCACGCAGTCCGTAGTTTCATATTTATGACGTTTTAAGCGAAATAGTAAATACGTTGCAATCACGTCTTCGCGTAGACCAAATTTCGCCGACCAGTTCATTAAGTATTCTGAAAATCTTAACGTTAATATCGTCTCTCTTTCAACCTTACGTTACAACATGACACATTTATCAACAAATTAACGTTTTCTGGCACGTTGATGTTTCATCCCATTTTTAGACGGTTGAAAAGACGTTGAAATGAGGTCTTAGACGTTCAGACCTCATTTCAACCCGATTTCAACCATATTTCAACGTTGAAATTACGTCTTGTGCTCACTGGGTAAGTGATGGCAGCACAGCGCTGTGGCGCTCCGCCCAGCAGCATGGAACCATTTCCCGCGCACTGCCAGTTGTCGCATTCCGATGACGCATTTCCGTTTCTTTTCCCCGTTTGGTGATTCATTACCGGTTCAAAGTTTCTCAACGTGGCCTCTGGTGTTTTCCAGCGTGTGCCGTTGAAGGCAGACTGACCCGTGTCCGGTGCGCTGTTTGATCGCCTTGTTGGAGTCTGAATAGTTAACGTTAACGATAACAGCTGTTAGGCTCGGACAGAGCCTCCGGTTTGTGTTCATCTTCATAGTCCAAATGGGTGAATTCAAAGTGCACCGGGTTCGCTTCTTCGACTACATGCCCTCCGCTATCAGAGCCATGGTGTTCAGCACGCGCACGGAGCGGCTCGCGCTGGCCCGGGCTGACGGAGCTCTGGAGATCTTCAACTTCTCTGACAACTACTTTCAAGAAAAGGTGATGTACGGACCCCGTCGTGTGCACTGTGTCAGCTGTGAGGGACAGTACTTTGCTTGTGTACACATTGTGATTATGGTCTATACAGTCTGATTGAATGGTAAAAGGACTAACTTACGTGTCGCCGTCCTCTTAACAGAAGGATGAACCTACTCAAAGCTAAAATCAACTCACATTCTCCTTCAATGGCCTTTTGTAAACTGCTTGATTTGTCCATGGAGCTTTGCATTCTTGTGCCAGAGCTGTGATGTATTTACCTGGGGGTAAATAAAGTTTACATTCATCTATAAGTCCCACAGCTGACTGTGGTTCTGATGCACAGGTCCTCCCGGGACACGACGGCAGGGCTGTGGAGGCTCTGTGTTGGGTAGGCCCACGTCTGTTCAGTGCTGGATTGAATGGAGAGATCACAGAGTACGACCTGGAGAACCTGAGGCCCAGGTACACAGTGGAGGCCTATGGAGGACCCATCTGGACCATTAGTGTCAACAGCCAGGGAACCCTGTTAGCGGTGAGTTATGACAATGTGGATATTCCATTTATTCTACGGTTGATGCTCAAATAGAGGGAATTGAGTCCGAAGAGGCTTCATCCAGCCTTCGGCCCTTGATTATTTATTGAATCGATGTTTTCCTTGTCAGGTGGGTTGTGAGGATGGGACAGTGAAGATGTTTGAAGTATTGAAGGAGAGGATTCAGTTTCAGAGGAACCTTGACAGGCAAAAAGGTGAATGACTAAGCTGCTATTCAAGCATGTTTTTTTCCTTGTTGACACACAGCTGTCTGGGGAGGGAGGGGGTGCATTATGATGTTTTTCTATGTGATCTTCTAGGTCGCATTATATCTCTCTCCTGGCATCCCTCTGGTACACTGATTGCTGCAGGCATGATGGACATGATCCGAATCTTTGATGCTGAGACGGGTAAGTTACTTTACTAGATCCTCAACTATTGGCACAGAGCTCACAACCATTAGTTGCATACAATATTCCTTTCAATGTGACTGTAAACTTGTGTTAATGTTGGTGTGATCTGGTGGACTTTAGGCCGCGCCACACATAGGCTGCTGGTGGACAGAGGTGCCGGAGCATCCAAGAGCAAAGAAGTGGTGGTTTGGAGCATTGCCTTCCTTTCGGACCACACCATCATTAGCAGTGACTCTGCAGGAAAGGTCCAGATTTGGGATGGACTCAACGGAACTTTGATCAGAACTCACCTGATCACCAAGTGGGACGTTCTAGCTCTGTCTGTTTCACAGGTGAGTGTGCAACCAAGTATTGGTATCAGGAAACATTACATGACCAATGGCTAGAGGGCAGTTTAAAGTACCCATCCCCAGAGAATCCAACATCAACTTGTTTAATATTGAACAGGATGAGAGCAGTCTGGTAGCCGGGACGTCAGAGGGCACAGTCGTCCAGTTTCAGTTCATCTCCTCTACTGTGGACCGGCTGGATAAAGATTGGGTCCGAACTAGGACCTTTAAAAACCACTCTCATGATGTGAGGGCACTCGCCCATACTGAAACTGCTGTGGTGTCTGGAGGTGAGTATCAATACTGCTGTTGGTGTGTGATAGGCCGGTCGCAATATGCGATAAAATGACATAGCACACACTATCTGAAATCGTGTGCAATCATTTTTGGTGCTGCAATATTCATTTTACATATAAACGAACATCACCAACATTTAAGTTGCGCTGCCTCTGGCTTTTTCCTTGTGGAAAGCGGAGGCGGAGCTTACGGCTGGCATATGCGCCTTTACTAGGGGTGTAACGATTTTAACAACGATTCGATTCGAATTGCGATTCATGGTTGCCAATTTGATTCATTGACAATCTGGGTTCATTTAGAACGATTCGATTCAGTGACTTGAAATCGATTCAGTAACTTTACTGGACAGTGCAGGCAAAGTTTCTGAGATCCCTGTTGTTTATTGTAAGGAAATAAGGTTTAAATTAATTATGGATATTACAAACAAGCAAACAACAATTAATGGCAAATGTATTAACCTTTCATTTGAATCAAGTGCCATTTTCAATGTAAACATTACACAATAATTACACAATGTTTGGATCAATTTACAGAACCCCGGATTTTCAACCACATTGTAGGGTCGCATGTCTTTACAGATAAACTTGGCAATTGTTACTGTGATGTTGAGTTTGGTGCTGGCGAGGCCTGAGGTGTCTGCAGAGCTGGAGTTACCTGCTGCTGCAGGCTGCTGGAAAGATTCGTTGTGTTTCCGTGGTTTGTTATTTGGCTTCTACATAACAGCAACCGACTTATTTAGAACACCTCCGTGTTTGCAAAAGCCAAAATGTTTCCACACGCTGGATCGATAAGTTAGTTTGTAAATGTCTCGCTCGCAGTCATCTCCTCCACGCTGTGTTTTGTTTGTGTTCCGAGTTTTGGGGGCTGCCGCTGCGTACTGATGACGTCACAGACAGGCAGACTGAATTGAGTAACGTAACGTGTCTAAAGTGCTAAAAAACATACAAATCCAATCCAATGTGCAGTTTCCAAGTATCGATACAATCGATTATGTACCATTTCAATCGATTTGTAATCGATATATGTCGTCCGCAATGCCGATTTGCTGAGCACAGATCAATTCAGTTGGATCGCAGGAATATAAATCGATTAATCGATTCAGTGGATGAATCGTTACACCGCTGGTCTTTACGCACCGTTGTGTCAACCCACTCGTTTCAATGTGGAAGTCGTTGGTTTGTTAGGGGATATGTCAGAGGGACGACCGCACATAATTAGGAGAAAATCGGGTCAATTTTCAAAATAAAACATTTTTCAGAAAAAAAAAATATATAAGCTTTCTGTGGTGGTTGGGGACCAATGCCGTAAAGGACACTCACATTTCGACGCAAGCCTAGAAAAATGGGTCGGCGCACGCAAGGAGTTGTGAAAAGGCACGCAAGGGGCTCTTGCGTCTGCGTGTCCTTGCGTCTCTCTGGAAACGCAGAAGCATAAACTAGGCTTTAGGCAGCACACACACCGATACAGAGAGGACACGGACCGCTGAAGAGAAGCAGTGAACCCAACTCCGCAAAAATCTCACCTAAAACAACAACCATCCGCCCGTCTTTCAACCTGAATTACTGTCGGTTCAGCTGGACTGCTCGTTCGCCTCCTCTGGGCAGGCGGACCAACGTCCTGCGTTCCTCCCGGGCCAGCCGGTTGTTAGCGGGACCCAGCCGCTCCGTCTCTTCCGGCAGCCGCGGAGCGCGTCGCCTTGTCGGCGGTCGAAGCCCCGGATTAAACTTCCCCTGCTGCCGCAGCACGCCTTTCCGCTGGACACCTTTTCCCGAACCCGACCGCATCGCACCAAGCCCGATGCTTTGGCTGCATCGGGCTGCTACGTGTCCCTTTCACTTATTTTTTTTTTTGTTTCATTTATATAAGATATATTTTTTCACATTCCGATTCTAATGTCTAACCATTCTGACAAAGAAAATGCTCTTTTTACTTTATTACTATGCTATTATATTGTCATTATGTTATCAGTGGCATAAAAAGGTCAGAAAATTGCCATAATATCCCAATAAATGTTGGTGCAATAATAATTGCACAACAAAAATTTGATATTGTGACAGTCCAGTGTATGATTTTATGTATGCAGGCAGGCGGGCCTCACTTTACAAAGATTATTTTCCCACACACAAATACAAGCCGAGGCGTCCAGATGTGGTGTCTTTGGTCCCTTTTGACAGACCCATACAATGATCAGGTGTCACTCTTTGTCTAATTGGATGAACAGAAAGGTATTGATTATCCAATATTATTTTAAAGAGCATCATTGAAACCGTTGGCGGGTTGAATATGCCTTCTCATGTCATGTAACTGCACATACATAACTCATTCTTCTATGTTTTAGCCATGACTTAAACACAAGCGCATTTACTGGACAATGAAGTATACAGTCTGAAAGAAACTCGTCGTATAAGATGATGTTTTTTATCCTGTTAGGTATGGACACCCAGCTGGTAGTGCGCCCCCTTTTGGACAAGGTGGAGAAGAACACACGGGAGTCAGCCATGCGCAAAGTGTCTTTCCCACATGTGAGTGCAAACTCTCCTTTTCCTGTTTTTTTTGTGATTGATTCCATGTTGACATCTGAATGGGATTGTATAAGTGGTGGGGTTCCATGTTGATAAAACATCCCATGCATTTTGACTTAAAAAGTCTGTGCAACCATCAATACAGAGTATAACTATATACCTATATCAAGTGGCTGGCGGTGCTAACAACAGTAGCACTGCTAATCTAGCTAACATTTTAACAGGTAGGTTACAGGTAACAGGGTACAGGTGAGAATCTGCCACTAGGACTCTGGCAAAGGGCCATGTGTGATGAGACATCCTTTTGGCCATGCTGTGTGTGTCGTTGAGGGGGGGGGGGTCGCTAACAATTATTGCAGAAGGCTGCAACATGATGAAAAACGTAAATAGAAATGAGAGGAAAAGGTGAATGGATGTGATCACTACTGAATGTACTGTAAATCATACATTGTCTTCTTGATTCTTCTCAGTTCATTTCTTTGGTAGAATAACCCACCAAAGAGTACGTTCATGTTGGCGCTCGCACTACACAGCGTGCACAGAGCTAGGACCGCGCTGCTCCCATGTTGACTGGCTTCCCTCTGCCTGTGTTCCCGTAGAGAAGCTGGTCTGTTGTGCAAAGAAAGCAGGACTGCTGCTCTTCCAGTTCCCTGATCATTTGGAGCTGTGGAGACTAGGGGAAAGTGATGGATATGGTGAGTAAAACCTCCCTACCCACATCCATAGCGGTGTTTCCCCCAGTGTTACAGCTTCTGAAAGGTGCGTGGGGGGGCACATTCTCTCGTTCGCTACGCGTCCACACCTCCACCGTGTAGAATGCAAGGCCCGTGAAGGTGGTGTCGACTAAAGGAGATTTTGTGAAAGTGAAAAGCGGTAGTTACTCTGTATTTACCGTGTGATGACAGGAAAGCTTGGCGGCAGTCTTCCTGTGAAGAGGGGACAGAGAGAAACTGATCAGCTGAAGAGAAAGGTGTGTTCATTGTTAATCCACCATGTTGCACTAACTAGTGCTCCGGCAATATGGCGATGTGCTTTAACCAAACCATATGCACTCTGCCATATTTTATTCTTCATTCAATTATAATTTCTCAACTTAAGAAATGTTTACAACAACACCACAGTATGAAGGCAAAAACGCCACCTAGCTGTTCATACTTGAGTGGTTTTAAAAGCCTTGTTGAGGGTTTAGAGGTTCATCCTGCTGTCAACATAGTGTGTATTATACCCACTAATAACCAAGACATTTGTCCCAGAAATGTGTTTGAGATGGTAAAGACAAGTAAAACTACTACTACTAGCATATTGATGCTAACTGCCTCTAACATTGGTAGTTTAGTTGCATATTTACTAAAATAGTGCTGCAGATAAGACTAATCGACTTTCTCACACTGTTGTCTTTGTATGATAAGCTTTTCACATTATTCCACTGCAACAAGATACATTATGTGTACATCCATCTCTCCTTGGGTGTTTTGTACCTGTCATATTTCCTCTTGAGTTGTGAGCATATGGACGCAGGGCGCTGACTGTGCTGGTCTCTGCAGGGAGAGGATCACATCTGCTGCAGTGCTTTGTCTCCATGCGGTGGCTGGCTGGCATACTCTACTGTCACCA